>NC_142348.1:4521219-4672865 GCF_054954075.1 Amborella trichopoda
TGTATGTATTTTTCATTTCATAATGAAAATTAAAAAAATAGTTTTTTTACCTTTTTTTTATTTTTGAACAATTGAAAATAGGCAGAAGCTTGGAATTTGCAGTCTTAGTTTCGGTTGTTGAACAATCGAAAATGTCTTGCTTTCGGTTGTTGAGCAACGTAAAATAGGACTGTGCATTTCAGAAGCTTGTTGGAATATGCAACCTTATTTTCGACTGTTTAACAGTAGAAAACAATACATTTTTGGCCGTTGAACAATCGAAAATATTTTATTTTCGGTTGTTCAACATCCCAAAATGTTTTATTTTCAGTTGTTCAGCATTCAAAAATAGAACTAAACAATTGAAAGTAGGCCTGCGTATTCCAGTAACCTTTTGGAATACACAATCTTATTTTTCAGTTGTTCAACATCGAAAAATATCTTATTTTTTGTTGTTGACCAATTGAAAATAGGACAGAAGTTTGGAATTTGCATTTTTATTTTCGGTTGTTCAACAATCGAAATGTCATATTTACGGTTGTTCAACAACTGAAAATAAGATTGCGTATTTCAGAAGTTTAAATGAGCTTTGTTATTTTCGGTTGTTCAAGAATTAAAATTAGCATATTTTCGAGTTTTACACAATCGAAAATCCAGTCATTTTGGTTGTTCATAAATTAAAAAAAAGATAAAAGTTTTTTTTTTTTTAATTTAAATTTTCGTTATAAAGTGAAAAAAATAGATATTCTAGTAATAATCGAAACTATTTGGTATTTTTGTAATAACGAAAATTATAACGGATATATGCATAGTTTTCCCTTGTTTGATACGGATATATGCATAGTTTTCCCTTGTTTGATTAAAGATGAAAGTTTATCGGAGAGGCCTTAAACAATTATATGAAGGTGCATCTCAAGAATTTACTAGAAGAGGTGGTCTTAGTGTCCAAAAATCCTCTAATTGATCATCTCTACTTCAAGATATATGGGCATGAGAAAAAATGATTCCAAGTCTTGAAAATAGTGCATTGTGTAATGTATTTTTTGGGCTGTCAATTTTAAGGTTTTGAGTTCATAGATTTACTCATTCTACACTATTTTTGAAGTTTTAAATTTTATAATTGGATATAAAAATCAATTTTAGGTCACCAAGATTTCTAGTATTGAATAAACATCTTTCGACATTATTTAAAGGTGTGTCTGGTTTCATTAGTTAGGGTATTAGCTTTTTACAATCCAAACTTTTTATTAAATGGGATTGTTTATAAAGAAATTATTTATCTTTGAGCAATGATCCTATGCAACGGTTGTATTATAGTTTAATGCAACGACACTTCTAAAAAAACATGTTTGTGATATTTGTATGAGTCCAAATTTTATACAAACACTCTCTCTTCATTTCAATAATCAATCCCCCTCTAAAAAAAAGTTCAATTTGTAGATATGGTCAAAATGAGTCTTTTCCAAGAACGAATCTAAACCATTCACTCTGTAGATTTCAAGATCTTAGCCTTTATAAATTCAAAATAAATATTTTTTTTTTAACATTGTTCATCTAATGATAATAAAGCCACCCAAAAAATTGGAAATGAAAACTCCTTCTAAGTCCTAGATCTAAGCATCTCACCTAAATGAACGACCTATGTTAATTAGGCTAACAAAATACTTTCTAAGTTGTGTTTTTATTTTTTTATTTTTTTAAGATTGTTCATTAGATTGAAAATAGTGTATATTTCAAAATTTAGATCAAACAGATGGCCATAAGATGGTTTTTTAATGTCGTTACATCATATTACTATACAACGGTTGTATGGAATGATTGACCTTTATCTTTTGTACATGAAGGTCACAATTATTACCACTCATTAGATGTCAAATTGGATGGCGTGGGTGAGTCACAAAGTTTGAGAATGTTTTTGTGGAATTGCGTCTATTCATGTGACTCTTACAACCAATCATTTTGAAATTCAAGAGATATATTTGGGGATGAGATATAAATTTGCAAAATTTGAAGTCAAGCAAATCACTTTTGGGCCTTGACCTAATGCAATTATTTTCTTTTCTAAAATGGGTACCTTACACAATAATCTTCTCACAAATTTTATAATTAGAGATATAAATAAATTTTTAAGCTGTCACAAAGATTTTCAGTGCTGAACAACATCTTTGAAGGTGTGCCTTGCTTTGATTATCTTGGGCCTCAGCCTAATACAAACCACACATGTATCAAAAAATGGATTTAAAAAATAGTAAATCTTGTAACATATTATCCGGACAGTTCATTTTCAAAATTTTGAGATCCACTAAAAAATCACGAAATGAGCATTTTTCTGAAATCTAGGTTGGCAAGTTGTAATAACTCATGCACATTTTACCAAGCATGAATTTACACTAACCTTGGTGATTTTTATGCCTAGTAGTGGACTCTTCACATTGTTTGATACTTTTGGTTACACCATAATGCGAGGGAATTCTCACCCGGTTGTAAAGGTCAAAGCAAGCAAGGCATAAGCGGATGGGGAGAGAGTACACTTTTTGATAAGGGTGACTTTCAAAACGCAATATTAATCAATGGCATCTATCAAAATATAATATTAATCTTTTACTAATAAATGGTAATTTTTTTCTATCAAAAGAATGCTCAGTACATCATAGTCAAGCCTAGGCACCAAAATTTGTCGAATACAAGAATCTCTAATGACTGGTTTAAAGTGAGAAGAGCACAATATTATAGAGTGTAATTTTTGGGTGCAGGAGGAAAAACATCAGCCGGTGGAACTGTAAAGAAACCCAATCCAAATTTTCTAAAACATAAAAAATAAATATAATAAATAAAGCCAAAAACAACGGATGTCAAAATTTTCTAAAACAAAAACAAAAAATAATATAAATAAAATAAAAAACAATGAATGTCCAAAGAACTAAAAAATCAATAATCTCGAGTGGGGCAAGGGAACTCTTAGATAAGGAAGCTTCATGCTTTCATGATGCTCTATGAGGCCCCATGTGATCACTCAATGCTTGAGAAGATTTAAAGTGCGACCCACAAATCATGCATTCATAAAGTATACTTTTGTTGCTCTCTTTCTTCTTATCCTTTGATTTCATCTTGGAAAGAGTGTGTTTGTGGGCAGTAATGTGGCCCCCAAAGGCCTAGCTAGAAGGGAAGCTCCTGTTGTAAAGAACAAATGTATGGCCATTGCCGAAATCTTGAGAATATGGCCATGGGCACAATCCTGCCTTTGGTAATTTTAATCGTGAATGATGACAACATTATCTTGCATCTTGCAGTCAGAATCCTGAGCATGGCCATCGGAATCTTGGATGTGGATGCTGGAATATGAAAGAGGCAGAGGGAGGAGGAAAATCTTGTTGGGGTGAGAAGAGAATGAGTTGTGGGAGTGAGACAAACGCAGGCGGGATTGCGTTGATATGAAGAGAGAAAAATGGAAAAGGAATGAGAGGTGCTGGGGTTGTGCTGGTATGGAGAGACAGAAAGAGACAAGCAAATAGGATCAAAAGTGGAGAGGCTGGGTTTATATAGGGAAAACGAGGGAGTTAGAGAGAGTGGTTTAGTTGGGTGGTGGATTTTGAGATTGTCCATTGTTGTGGGGCTGGGTTTGTACAGGCAAAGAGAGAGTGGTCAAGTGAACTCGTGGGTTTCAGATGGTCCATATCGATGGATGCAAGAGAAAGACTAATGGTTAGGAGAGGGTGGGTTTTGCATGGAGGACTTAAGAGAGAGTAATGGTGAGGACATGCTTGTTTTATGACGTCTGGAAAATCACGTTGTTAAACCTATCAACAAACATCAAGAAGAGATTTAAGTACTGAATTTGAAAGAACTTCTTTAGCAAATTTCCTTACATGTGGACGTTACAAGTTGATATTTTACTGATTATGTGGAATTAAAGATAAGCCCCTGTCTAGACTTGGGAAAATTATAGATACCCTCAATCTCTGTTACACGTCCCAATGAAAGGAAATCTCTTGATGATTATTATTATTTTTTTCACCACAAAATCAATAAGACACATGCTAAACTAAAAAAAAAAATTAATAAGTACGAAAAAATATTATGAACATAAAAAAAAAACATAAGGCTATTTTTTCATTATCTACAGAAAGGCAAGAAAGCTTTTAGATGAAGAAGCTTCGGCATTGGACGGCGATCAGTGAGCTCCCATATGACCACCTAATGCTTGATAACAGGTGAAGCGTTGCTCGCATACCCTGCTTTTCATAAAATCTGACTCCATTGCTCTATGCTATCTTTTCATCTGAATTCATCTTTGAAAAAACTTCTCTGTGGGCAGTCATGTGGCCCCAAAGGGCTTGGACAAAAGTGAAACTCTTGCTGTAAAATCAACATCAGTGGCCATAACTAAAATCTTGAACATGGCCATTGGAATTTTGAAAATCTTGCATACCACAATGCCAAAATCATGAGTTATAGGGTTGCACTCACCATCTTCTACATATTGAGTATAGTTGCTAGAATATTGTTTGCAAGCGCTAGAATATGTAAAAAGAGATGGAAACGAAGAGTCTTGTAGGGGTAAAGAGAGAGAAAGAGTTGTGGAGAAGGGTTGAGAGGTGGTACGGTTGTCTTGGTATGAAGGGAGAGAAAGTGATAAGGAAAGACGATCAATGGTGGTGGAGTTGGGGTCATATGGAGAAAGAGAGAGAGTTAGGGAGAATGATTTAATGGGTTGGTGAGTATGAAGATGGTCTTCAAGATCAAAAAGGTTGACAATACCGTTTGGAGTAGCAAGAGCATGGCCGTGCAAACATCTCCATAGAGTCCATAGAGGGAGAGAGAGATGAGAATATCTACTGTTTTGGAGGAGAGTTTAAGACATAGAGAGAGAAGGGTTTAGGATGGAGAGAGAGAGGATTGGTGGATGTGCGTAGGATAGAGAAAGATTACGTATTTTCAAAAATAAAAAAAATTAGAGAATTATGTATTTTCAAGAAATCAAAAAAATTAGAAAATGATGAGGCGAAATTCCATTGGAGCCCTAACAAACCTTCCTTTGACACCAATGAATAAAAGCTAAAAGATTTTGTACTCATGTAGGACAATATTTTTCATAAACTCCCTCGACAACACACTCATTTTAGAGAGAGATGTTACTATTTCTTTTCAAAAATCTCTCTCTCATATTTCCTCCTGCTTCTTTATCCTAGAGATTCCAAGAAGCTTCTTTATTTTCTTTTCTCCTTCACCATACTTAAGTTGTAGTTAGCTGCTTTTGACCTCTCATGGTTAGTGGGTGTAAATGTCTTATTCGTCAATAATGCCCTCACGAGTGTTAGAAAATCAAGAACAATATTTTAAGGAGGATTATTAATTATTACGAGTATTTAAATATCGACAAATTATTGGGGATGTTCAATTTCAAAATGGAACATGTTTGTCCCAATTTACAGGTACCACCTCGCTCTTTCCTTGGGTTTTGTTTTTATCAAGTTACCCTCTGTCCGGTAAACCGAAGCAGATAGGTCAGGTTTTTGTGTTTAAATGAAAAGCAGTTGTATGATGTTTGAATTATCGAACGTCTCTCTCTTCAATATTTTCTCTCTCTAATAATCAACACCCATCCTTTATCATATCTATCCCAATTGCTATTCTGCTCCTCTCTCTCTTTCTCTCTCTCTCTCTAAGATCTAAATATTGCATATCGAGATGGGAAAGGCCCTTCTGGTCGGCGACTACGAATACATCGATGTCATCTCTTCTATTGACAACACCGCAAGGTACATAATCGACCTCGACTTGGTTGCCTGACCCACAAGCCACTTTATGCGAATCCGGCAGCTTATTCCCACTGTCGTCAACGGAAAACTACAAACCCTAAAATCCATCATCAAGCTCCTCTGTGAAGAAACAAAGACGCCGATTAGGGGCACAAGATATGCACCTTCTGTTGAATCCGGCACGCTTCGTTTGGACTCTTCTCAGGTGAGAAGGAAAAATCTTGTTGGCTTCCGTCACCTTCCTCCATGGAGGAAATACAGGTATATTCAGGCCAAGCCTTCATCGCTGTACGATTAACCATAAGCTGAGGTCCGAGGAATTTGGCAAGTGCATGTAGGATTTTCGGTGAGATTTTGAAGGATTTCCGTGAGGCTTCAGCGGAAATCCGGCCGGTTTTGGGGGTTGTTGAGGGAGAAGACCGGCGGTTTTGCAGTGGCCAGAGCGATGGTCTTTTCTTTCTTGCAAAATTATGAAAACATAGTTTTTTTGGTCCTTTGGACGACAATTCATTCTTGGTTGTAGTGTTTTTTGGTTTTACATGAGACAGAGGGAGGAAGGAGAGAGGAAAGCGGAGGGTTCGAAAGAGCGTTAATATGCCCTCAAGCCCATAAAATCACCTCGACACCCTAAACCCAAACCCCTGAATTATCAGTTGGCATCCAACCCCCAATTGACCGTAACAAATAAATTAGTAAAATCTAGACCTTAGAGAGAAACAACTTCGGCGACTTAAAGAGCGAGAAGGAAGAGAGACCGACCCGTAGTAGGGAAAGAGAGGAGCAGAATAGCAATTGGGAGAGATGTGACGAAGGATGGGTGCTGAGTGCTGATTGTTAAAGAGAGAAAATAATTGAAGAGAGAGAGGGAGTGGGAGGTTCGCAAGCAGAAGGGAGCTGTCAGAAAAAAAATTCGTGAAAAATAAGTTCGGTTTATTGAACAGAGGGTAACTTAAAAAAAATTACCCCGCTCGTAAATTAGGACAAACATGTTTCCATTTTGAAATTGATATTGAGAAATATTGCCTACGAATAAAGCTTTTTAAAATATCAATAAACATATTTTAAGGGGTATTATTAATGGACACGGTTTCTATGCGGCCAGCCTGCATAATGTAGAAATGTAGGCTTGGGAATAAATATATATTTTAAATATAATTTGATCATAATTTTTAGAGAATATAATCTTTAATATACAGATCATGAACATAAAAAAAAACTGAAAACTAGAAATAAAATTTATATTAAGAAAACTTTTGGACGTTTAGTTACACTTGTTTTCAGATGGGTCATCTATTTGCATCCATCTTTAAGATGGATGCCTTATACTTTTGTACCGCATACCATAGAAATGCGATCCAGCTCGCATGAAACAATACATTATCTGCAGCACCTTCCTATCTTCTAACTCCACCTTCACCTTCTCTTTCTTGAGGCCAGAGAGATCTGTAGAATTCATAATTTGGAAAAAATCTGTTGTGTGTATTTCCATTCAATGGAAGGATAATATATACTGAGTAAATCCCCTAAAATTAGGGAGGAGAGTAAAGAGCAATAAATAATACAACAATATACAAAAGAATATGACAACCGTAAAACGTCTGTGTTTATCCCATAATACTTCCCCTCAAGCTGGAAGATTGAGATTCGTATTGCCCAACTTGGATGATAAATGATAGAATTGGTCTCTACCGAGTGGTTTGGTAAAAATATCGGCTATCTGATCATGAGAAAGAATATATGATGTTTCAAGAATGCATGATTGAATTCTCTCACAAATAAAATGACAATCGAGTTCAATGTGCTTAGTGCGTTCATGGAAGACAGGGTTGGCGGCAATGTGGAGTGCAGCTTGATTGTCACAGAATAATCACATTGGTTTTGGATAAGGAATACGCAGGTCTTTCATGAGCGCGTTGAGCCATATTAACTCACAAGTGGCCGAAGCCATGGAGTGATATTCAGCTTTAGCTAAAGATCGAGAAACAGTAGATTGCTTCTTAGACTTCCATGATAAAGGAGAAGAACCCAACATTGTGAAGTAACTTGTAACAGATCGCCGGGTTAATGGACAAGAGGCCCAATCAGAATCCGAGTATGCAGTAAGGTGAAGTGTGCTTGTAATGGAGAGTAAAAGTCATTTCCTCGGAGATGATTTGAGGTAGCGAAGAACACGGATGGCAACGACATGATGTGGTTCTTGCGGGTTTGCATAAATTGACTGAGGGTGTTGACAGCATAAGATATATCTAGTCAAGAAAATATCAAATAGAGAAGTCTACCAACTAACTGCCTGTAGGTAGAAGGGTCAGGTAGCAAGGCCCGATCATCAGCATTCAAGCGAAGATTTTCTTCCACTGGAAAGTGAGCAGGTTTAGCAGCAATAGGACCAGCCTCACTAAGGATATCAAGAGTGTATTTTCGTAGCGTAAGAAAAATTCTCTGTGGAGAGCGAGCCACTTCAATACCAAGAAAATATTTGAGGGGACCCAAATCCTTAGTGTGAAAGCGATTGCTAAGAAACTGTTTGAGAGATTCAATATAAGCATCATTACTACCATAAATGATTATGTCATCGACGTAAACTAAGACAGCAACGAAATCTCTTCCATATTGCCGTGTAAAAAGGGAATAGTTGGCATTTGACTAATGATAACCTGCGGCTTTGGTGCAAATGACAAAGTGTGAAACCAATTCCTAGAAGCTTGTTTTAAGCCATAAAGTGATTTATGGATGGCGACAAGTAAGATTCTCCCCCTTACGACCATAACCGGGTAATAGCTTTATATAAATTTATTCATGGAGATCACCATGAAGAAATGCATTGTTCATATCAAGTTGATGAAGACACCAACCGCGAATGGAAGCAACAGCCAAAAGACATCTGACAATGACAAGTTTAGCAACCAGAGAAAAAGTATCGATATAATCCAAGCCCTCCATCTGGGTATAGCCCTTCACAACAAGGCGAGCTTTATAACGCTCAATGGAACCATCAGCTCGGTAATTAATTTTATAAACCCATTAACAGCCTTTGGGTTGTTTGTCATTTGGTAGGGGTTGAATGGACCAAGTGTGGTTAAGTTCCAATGCATCTATTTCTGCTGCCATAGCGTCCCACCAATGGGAATGTTTAACCGCCTCAGTGTAAGTGGTAGACTCAGCATGAGAAGAGATGGTTGAGAGAAAAGATAAAATGATTAGGAGAAAAACGGTCATAGGAAATAAAATTGGAGACAGAGTAGGGTGTACCTGAAGAAGACTAATTGGAGATTGCTGGATGAACTACATTAGAGCTTTGAGTCAGAGCAGAACAAACATAGTCATTGAGATGAGCCGGCCTGGAACAAGGACGATCAGAGCAACGAATAAGAGTAGGTGAAGAAGGCAGAGAGGTGGGGGACGGAATGGATGGTGATGGATTGGTGGATGATAGGGGTGACATGGTGGATGGTAGTGGGGACGTGGTGGAGGGTGGTGGTGACGTGATGGCAAGTGGTGGTGGCATGGTGGCGGGTGATGATGTAGTGGTGGAAGTATTAGGTATAGGGAGAGGAATAATAACTTCAGGTTGAGTAGGGTGAGTGGCGGTAGGGATAATAATTTGAAATGAAAAAGTGATTTCATGAAAGGTGACATCACGACTGCTGAATATGGAGTGGCTTTCAAGATCAAGCACACGATAACCATATTGATTATAAGGATACCCAATGAAAATACAGCGGTGAGCCCGAAAATACAGCGGCGACCCCAAGGAGCAAATTTGTCTCGGTTAGGCTCATGGTTATATGCAAAACATAAACAACCAAATGTACGCAGGTGATCATATGAAGGTGTGTAATATGAAAAAGCATCTCATGGGGAGTTTTGTCATCGAGGACAGGCATGGGAATTCGATTAATCAGATAAGTAGCAGTTAGAATGCACTCGCCCCAAAATGAAATGGGCAAATGAGATTGAAAACGGAGAGCACGAACAACCTCTAGGATATGACGGTGCTTACGTTCAGCAATCCCAACACAAGTCCTCTGATGAAAAAAATGCCATGATCATGAAAGTATAGTTGCATTTTGTGAGAGAGAAACTAGATCCATTGTCAAATCGAACTTGACGATTGAATTGGGTTTGAATGAGTGCACAAAAATTGGTTAAAACATGGTATGTATCCGATATATATTTCATGAGAAAAACCCATGTGCAGCATGTGTGATCATCAACAGTGGTGAGAAAGAAATGATCTCCAGTGTGAGATGGTGTAGAGTAACCACCCCAAATGTCAACATGTAAAAGGTCAAATGGAGAAGAAGCTCTAGTAGTACTTAATTCAGAAGGAGTTCTAGTTCGTTTAGCAAGAGGAAAAATAGTACAATGAAAATCCTTACATGACAATTGTTCTATAATAACAGAAGATAAACAGAATAATCTACTGCAAGAAGGATGACCAAGTCGCTTATGCCATAGCTCAAAATGAGATACCCGAACAGCAGGAAAGCCAACTGGTTTATTTGAAGGAGAAAGGGAAAAATGATAAAGCCCGTCCTGTAGTTCACCCGATCCAATCAACCTCTTTGTGAAAAGGTCCTAAAAAATGCAAAAAGTATGAAAGTGAAAGAATAATTCAGTTGTTTAGTAAGTTTGCTAACATACATGAGGTTAAATGAAAAAGATGGGACAAAAAGAACATCATTGAGATGGATTTCAGATAACAAATGTATAGAGCCATGCGGTGAAGTTGGCATGGTATCACCATTTGGCAATTTAACAAGTTTAGCATTAGGTGTATGAATAATGTCATGCAAAATGTGAGAGAAAGGAATCATGTAGTCTGAATCACCACTGTCAATGATCCAAGAAGTAGTAGGGAAAGGGGAAATGACATTTGAAGAAATGTTACCTACTAGATTTGCAGATGAACCATTACCATCATCAATGAGGAAACATAATAACTACTGATATTGGGCAGTGCTGAGCAAGGCAGGGCCTTGTAGAACGTCACTTACAGCAGGAACATGGGAAGGAGGAACAACATTGGCATGGACTGCAGCAGCAGCAATGGAGTCGGTGGCGGTGTAGGCCCTGGAACCGTACTTGTCATTGGATTGATGCTTGGCTTTGGGATGATTTGGTGGGTAGCCGTGAATCTCCCAACAAGTTGATCTCTAATGGCCATGGACGTTGCAGTGATCGCAGAACAGACGCCCCTTGGGGCAGCTGTCCGATTTGGGCATGGTGGAGGGTGACTTGAACCAAGAAGAGCCGGGTTTGCTGACTGCCATAGCAGCCACATCAGCCACGTTTGGGGCTTGTTGCAGGAAATGTTTTTGTTGTTCTTCTTGAATGACCATTTTGGGCAAAGGATCCATGGATAGAATTTGGGTCCTAATACCAGAGAAAGGCTCATTCAAGCACATCAAAAACTGGTAGACCTGCTCTTGCTATTGGCAAGTCATGAATGCTTTGGATGAACCACAAGTGCATTCAGGAATTTTTGAATAAGCGAGTAGTTCGTCCCAAAATATTTTGAGTTTGGTACAATATTCAACCACAGAGAGTTATTCTTGTTGGAGAGTGGTAAAATATTTTTTTAAGAAAAAAAAATGCAAGGAGGATTACCACGTAAGAATCGTTCTTCAAGATCGGTCCAGACAGCTTAAGCAGTAGCTGCATAGGCAACACTGTCGGCCAATGTTTGAGAGAGACCATTGAGAAGCCAAGACTGCACCATGAAGTTACAACATTGCCAGACGTTGACATCTGAATCGAGAGAGGGTGGTTTGGGGAGACAGCCATCAATGAAGACGTATTTGTTCTTCACCCATAAAGCCATGAACATGGCTCTGCGCCATGTGTTGTAGTTCTCCCCAGTGAGACGATGAGAGACCAGCGACATACCTGGATTATCCGAGTGAGGAAGATAATATGGAGAGGAGTAAGCACCGTCCAGATTTTGAGTTTCAACTGTTGGGGTTTCAGTGTGAGGGATGGAGCCCGTTGAAGAAATGATGAAAGAAAAAAAAAGAAGATGTTGCAAGGAAGAAGCCAAAGAGAGAGAAAAATAAAGACGATTTGTTAAAAACCTTGCTCTGATATCATGTAGAATTCATAATTTAAAGACGATTTGTTAGAAACCTTGCTCTAATACCATGTAGAATTCGTAATTTAGAAAAAATTTGTTGTGTGTATTTCCATTCAATGGAAGGATAATATATACAGTTTACAAAGTAAATCCCTTAAAATCAAGGAGGAGAATAAAGAGCAGTAAATAATACAACACTATACAAAAGAATAGGTCAACGGTGAAACGGTCTGTGTTTATCCCATAATAAGATCGACCTTGAACACATGGGGATTGTTAGTCTCTTTCCAATCGAACCTCGCATTCAAGAAAGCAGAGGTTGCAGAATCACTGGGATTGAAGAAGGAAGAAAAGGAGATGGGTTTTGTGTTAAAAGGAGAGGGGAAGAAGCCATCAAAGGGTTCGAAATTTTACTGGTTCTCTAAATGGAGAAGAGGTTTTCATTGGTTTTTGACGGAGAAAGAGATCGTATTGTCACTATGTATTGCTGCAACTGATGAGAGAGAATTGGAGACGATGGGTTTTATTGAGAGGGAGAAGAAAAGTGGAAATTAGAGAGACAAAGGGGTAAAATTTTTTACCAAAAAAAAAATCAAGTCCAAATAATTCCTGATTTTCTTAGATGAGCGCGTTCCCTCTAGTTGAGGCGCTCAAAGGAGCGGGGTGGTGCATCCCTGTCTATTCTTGAAAGAAGAAAGTTATATAGAGCCGAGGCTCTAAACAGTCAAATTAGAGTCCACCTCAAAATATTTATTAGAAGAAGAATATCTTCAAATTAATCATCTCAACGTCAAGTTGTATGGACATAAGGAAAAAATGGATTTCAAGTATTGAAAATAGTGTATCTTGTAACGCATTTTTGGACAATTAATTTTCAAGTTTTTATAAATATGTTCAATCTACACCATTTTTTAGGTTTTAAATTTTATAATTACATATAAAAATATATTTTAAAACTACCACAAATATTTCCGGTATTGAAACCGCATTTCTCCGTACTATTTAAAGGTGCGCTCTATACAAACCGCACCCATAACAGTGCGCACCAATAATGACAAAAGGCATGCTTCTATACGACGTGCCCCTCTCTCTCTCTCACTCATACAGCACAGACGTATAAACCTCTCTCTTTCTCTTACTCAGACAGCAGCACTGACGTATAAACCTCTCTCTCTTTTCTCTTACTCATACAGCACAGACGTATAAATCTCTCTCTATAAAAGGCGAGTCCACAATACATCCAAAATTCATCTCAGAAGTAATATCTAACCAAAAAGGATGAGAACAATGAAAGAGAAATTTATGTCCGGACGGGTTTTTAATAACGTTTTAACGAAATGGCCAAAAAAAATATGTTATTATTATTAAGGACGGAAATCCTTAATTTTTAAATTTTTATCAATGTTTACCTCCAGACTAAATTTTGAAACCTCATACGGCTTCTTTTTCGAAATTTTTTTGAGTTTTGAAACCTTGGAACGTGTTTAGCGGAAGATGTTTTAATATCGGACCGTTTTTTCAAACAAAACTATCGGGGGGGAAATGACAGCCATGGATAAAGCCTTTCTAAATGAACAGAAAATTAATGGGGACCATTTCTTGAAAAAAAATTTAACAATACAACCCGTTCTTTCGTCTTCTCAGGAAGTTGTATGCTGCAATTTTTGTGTTTCCGCTCTCTCTCCTATTCCCATAATATTTTCTGATCTCCTCTTCTTTGTTCAGCAACTGATTTTGGTTTTTGTTTTTTTGTCCTCTTAAATGATGTTTTTCTCTCTCGCGTATGATGTTTTTGTTTAATGGGTGGTAGAGGATGAGAGTGAGTTTGATTATTTAGAAGCCAACGAGAAGGGTCAAATTTGAGGCATTTAATATGATCACAAACTTTTTTTTTTGAAAATACGGTTCGAGGTTTCAATAATAACTAACCAAAAGGAGGAGAACAATCAACCCATTACCTGTTGTCTTTTTTTTCTTTTTTCTTTTTGAATATTCCCATTACATGCTTCTTTCTTTCAAAAAAAGCGCACTGTTTGTCAAAGAAACAAAGAAAAATACACCCAGCTTTTTTTCTTTTTTCTTTTTGCATATTCCCATTACATGCTTCTTTCTTTCATAAAAAGCACACTGTTTGTCAAAGAAACAAAGAAAAATACACCCAGCTTTTTTTCTTTCTTCTTTTTGAATTTTCCCATTACATGCTTCTTTCTTTCATAAAAAGCACACTGTTTGTCAAAGAAACAAAGAAAAATACACCCAGCTTTTTTTCTTTCTTCTTTTTGAATATTCCCATTACATGCTTCTTTCTTTCATAAAAAGCACACTGTTTGTCAAAGAAACAAAGAAAAATACACCCAGCTTTTGTGAGAAAAAAATGGGGATGAAAATATAATTCCATAATGTAAATAGAGTGATAGGAGAAAATATTCAAGAATGTAAATATACCTGAAAGATGAGGTATGATGAAGCATCCAGGAACTGATGGTCGGAAGTAAAAAATCAAACGTAGCAGAAAATCATTTGGATGACACCGCCAGAGTTGGGATGGGATGATAAGGATGGTCATCCGGCCATCAAAGTAAGGAGAGTTCTCGTCGTATCAAAGTAAGGAGAGTTCTCGTCGTGGGCATCATTTGTCACCACATTCGAAAGTAAATGGGGATTGCACACGCGACTCCATTATCTGATGGAATGAATCGAACATGAGATACAACGCTACCAATTATATAAGAAATTCAGTTACTAACGACACCAGTTGATAATCAGTTGCGCCGTTCGATTCATAACATCTGGTACGCGTTTGCAACCTTCATTTGCTTTCGAAGATCACGATGCATGCTCATGACGAGAACTCTCCTTACTTCAATGGTCGGAAGGCCTGCAAAGATAATCATTACCATCTATTCAACAACCTTGACGGTGTCATCCAAATGATTTTCTGCAAGGCGCAAGCTCCATTCAGCCTTCACTATAAACCACCTTCTTCTTATAGTTGAAATGAAGTGGTGAAAAGCATTTAATATTTTATAGGGCCCTGGGGCACACAAATCAAAGGACTGCATTAAATATCTTTAGGGCGGGAGCATACAAATGAGTATGACAGTCAATCGATGTTTGGGATCGAAGCCTCATATCTTCTCTTCCTCCACATGCGCATCCCCACATCACCCTCTCTCTTTCAATCTTCTCCCCTTCTCTCCTCTCTTTTTTTAATGTGAATCTCCTTTCTCTCTCCGTTGAATTCCCTGTTCTTTTCCCCTCTCTCCTCTCTTTTATTTTAAAAGGGAAAAGTCTATATAAAACTTAGGCTCAAAACAATCAAATTAGAGCCTACTTCAAAACTTTCATTAGAAGAGGTTGTTTTGATGCTTAAATATCATCAAATTGATCATCTCAACATCAAGATGCATGGACATGAGAAAAAAATAGATGTCAAACTTCGAAAATAGTGCATCTTGTAACACAATTTTGGACCGTCAATTTTCATGATTTTCAAGTTTTTAAAGATTTCCTCAACCACAAAACTTTCTACTATTGAATTAATCTCATTTCCATAAATTTGTGAAGCTTCAAATTTTATAATAAAAATGTATTTTAAGGTTATCACAAAACTTTCTACTATTGAAACCATATTTCTCAACACTATTTAAAGGTGGGCTCTAATTTGATTGTTTAGAGCCTCGGCTCTATACAAACTGCACCTTGTTTTTTAGTGTTAAACTCATCCTTTTTCCTTCTCTCCTCTCTTTTTTGTTTTTTTAAAGGTGAGGTTTTTATAGAACCTACGTTCTAAACAATCAAGTTAGAGCTCACCTTCAAATATTGTCGAGAAATGTGGTTTCAATATTACAAATATTTTGTGATAGCCTTAAAATATATTTTCATATTTATTTATAAAGTTTAAAGCTTTAAAAATAGTGTAAATCGATAGATCTATGAAAATTTGAAAATCTTAAAAATTGACGGTCCAAAAATGCATTATGAAATTCACTATTTCCAAAACTTGAAATCCATTTTTTTCGCATGTCCATACATCTTGATATTAAGATAATCAATTTGAAAATATTTGAACATCAAAACAACCTCTTCTAGTTAAAATTTTGAGGTAGGCTCAAATTCGATTGTTTAGAGCCTCGGTTCTATATAAATTTTTCCTTTTTTTTAATGTTAAACTCTTCCTTTTTCCCGTCTCTACTCTCTTTAAACTCTTCCTTTTCCCCCTCTCTCTCTCTATTATGTAGAAACGCTGTTCCCACATGTAAAAGCTAAGAAGTTGAGGATGATGCGGCAAATTTTCATTGAATGGAGAAGCTTTTATAATTAAAACAAAAAACTTTTGTTGATGACGTGACTATCGAACACTTTTTATAACAGAATCTTGAAAGCAAATGAGATTAATGGATATTGGAAATATAGAGAAATCGATTGGGTTCTTTAGAGATAGACACAAGCTGGATGGTTTGGCATTTTTTTTTTTTTTTTTAAGAGAAACTTAGTACTGGTATTAATCATAAGCTAGAAAGAGATTAAAGTATCTGAAGTTAAAAAAGACGGAAGTATCAAACCACACTTTACAAGATGATCGGTAAACACATTAGCCTCACGAAAAACATGTACAAACAAAGTATCAAGAGTCTAGCCTCACGAAAACCATGTACAAACAAAGTATCAAGAGTCCTAGACAAATCCCAGATTTGCAGCAAGGTGGACCTAAGCTTCCAGGAGGGCCTATGAGTTCCATTACACCAGTTAATAACGTTCAGTGAATCCCTCTTCGCAATACAGAACTGGCCAAGTTGCCTTTCAGTAAAGATATTTAAGCCATGAAGAAGGCTCTGCATCTCCGCATAGTTGTTCGTTCTGTCCCCAAGGGTCCAGTATAAAAAAACACCACCATACCATTCCAGTCTCTTAGAGCACCTCCAATGCTAGCCGAACAGGGATTTCCAAAAGAGCTTCCGTCAAAATTGAGTTTAAAAGTTCCCTCCAAGGGGAGCACCCATCTACCCTTCGGCCTACTTTTGAAGATATTTAAATGGAAGATGATTGAAAGGTTCCTCTTGAAATCAACTTCCAATATATCGGATCGATCCTTCGACACAGAGCAGAAGAGCCACAGCTCACGAAGAATACTTTCCAACACCTTTGCAAAAGGTAGGCTGACACTATCGAAAACCCTACGGTTCCTTTCCTTCAAACCTCCCAGAGAATTAGACCTCTCGCCATATGCCATAAGATCAAGCCAACCTTGGGCAGGGGAGTCTACAAATTAGAGATGATCCCAAGAACATTAACGGGCATCACCAAGGCAAGACCAAGTTCATAAAAAATTCAGTACCTGATTCGAAAAGTGAAAGTGCAATGAAGAAGAGGTGCAGCCCTATTTCAGCATCCAATTTACACAGTAAGGCTAGTCGTTCGTATGTAATGGTAAAAAAATAGGGCTAGTCTTTCGTAGGGGTGGCAACGGGTCGGGTTCGGCTGGACTCGATCTCAAACCTAGATAGGTTTTGGATGCGGATCTGACCCGTCGGGTCTCGAGTCTAGTCTATTGTCACCTTCATTATGAGCTTCATCTCTTCTTCTTTTTTTGCCATTTTTCTACCATTACATACCCATATTATTGGCAACAAGGTCACAATCATGTATCATTAGGTCCAACAGTTTACTGGTTGGGTACAAGTCAGGTCCAAGCGGACCCAAATCCAGACCCGAATAGTGCCCAGGTCCAAGTTTTAGACTCGAGATCGACCCGCCGGGTCAAACTTTGGACCCATATCCAGACCAATATTGGGTATACCTGACGGGCCCCGAGTTGGATCCGGGTCATTGCCACCCCTAGTCTTTTGACCTTTGGTATTCTAGAGAGAGAGAGAGAGAGAAAAGGGTATATAGCTATATTTTGACAGGTGGTAATAGTTCTTTCCAAAACACCTGTTTTAAAGGAATACAATTTAATCAAGGGTAAAGAAGAGATTCCACAAGATTATCAAGAAGCTTCATTATCTTTCTCCTAAGTTACAGTTATTGTTATTGTTAGCTGCTCCGAATTCTCTACATATAGTCATCTTCTCCTTGGTTGATAACACTCATATGAGTATTAAAATATAAATAATAATATTTTAAGGGAGATTATTAATTAATTTTGAGAAGTATTATTAATTTTTTAATTTTATTTTATATTTAATGCTTATTCCCTAAATTGATAGAGAAAAATATAAACTTCAATTGCAGCAAAAATAGAAATTGTATTTTTTAGAAAGATTGCAATTAATTTAGTTTTTTTGACAAAGGAGAACCTTAAAAATTATGTATATATAAGTTTTTTAATATTATTTTTATTTTACCATTGATTTCTTGTTATACATCTATCCGTTTTCCATCCATTATTACAAATTTGCAAACCTGCAAATTTCTCAATGACTAAATTGGCCTTTTTCAGATTTTCAAAATCCATGATAAAACTTTCGAATGTTCAACATTTGAAAATTTGTATTTTAGAGTTCCCTAAGATTTTCAAATTTTAGAAATCCAAAAATTGTAAATAATAATAATAATATCGCCAAAATTTTGTTTCCCAAAAAAAAGTGTCCTACAATTATGGGTTTTGAAAATCCAAAATTTATTTGAAAATTAAAATTTGGGGATTTTAAAAATCCAAAAATTTCATCTTAGCCTCCCAACAATTTCAAATTTTCAAAATCCAAAATTTATTTGAAAAATGAATTTTTGGGTTTTCAAATTTCAAAAGTTGCATCTTAGCATCTCTGAATATTTTCGAGTTTCAAAAAACAAAAATTTACATTATAATTAAATTTTTAAATTTTAAAAATCTAAAAATTGCATTTTCCTACCGGGTCATATATGTTTGTTAAATTCAGAAATCCATCATTTTGAATCACATAGATCCGATATTTTTTTATTGATTTTGGATATTAAAGATCATAAATGTTGGCAATTTCAAAACTACCAAAAAAATGAATATAGATGTAATACCAGTAAATTACAAGACAATTTTAAATAATAAGAAGTAAAATAGTTGTTAATGTAATTTTCTCTGGTTTTGTATTAGGAATGGGACCGGGACCGCTGAGTGTGGCCCATTCTTACATTCGCAGCCATCCATCTGATGGAGTGTTGATTACACTGATGCCAACGTCTTCCTTTTCAGTCATGTGTCAAAGGATAATAAAGACAAGGACAAGGAAAACTATGTCAGTACCGCATTTAAACATGGTAACTATGGACTCGTCCAACGGAAAAATTATCCATTATTTACAAGATTGGTCCGGTGGGTTTTTTAATAACACCCACGTTCTTTCCTTTTTTTCTATTTTGTCCCAAAATCTGACTTATTTTTTATTTATTTTTTTAGTTTTGTTGAAGTGCAAGGACTGATCCGATGTGAAAAATATTATGCCCGCCCGTCCCTCATAATTTTTTTAAAATAGATGGTCACAAAAAATAGGCCGGTCCGATATTACCTGCCCTCCGTAACCTTTTCAAGACATTTCGAGTCTTTATGTCCTAGGGGGTCCGCCTGACCACAAAGACCTAGTGTACCACAAAAACCTTTAAAATTTGGCTAAATGTAATAAAGTCTAAGAGCTTACCATTTTGAAATAGCAAGAGAGCGCTCATGGGATCAAGAAAATAGAAAAAAAAATTAATTACGAAAACATTTCTGGTCCAGCAGACCACCAAAACATAAACTGGGTTTAAGATTGATAGGCTTTTATTGTTTTCTGAGGTCAGGGAGTCTTTGGTATGATGTCTTGAACATCAGTACGCTTTAAAAAAATATATAAAGAATAGGGTGGTCTGACAATACAGTACAGACAGGTCCCTACATTTCAAGAAACTTTTAAAATAAAATAAAAATGGTGCTACTTCCAAGAACATAAAGATGATATGAGGTAGACCAAAACAAAAATTAAATAACAAAGAACACTTAAAAAGTTAAAAGGAATACAATAATAAGTTGAGAGGGCTATCAACACTTCCTATTTAAAAAAACAAAAAACAGAAAACGTCAGTGACTAGTTCAATGTGTACACTATAATAACCAATTAACTCTCATGGCCAATTTAGATTTTATAGTTTTCGGCAAAAAAGTTTAAAAAAAATTTATTGGAAAGGGATTGAAGAAAAATAAGCTTTTATGGTCTTCGTTTAAATCAAAACAAAGCAAAAACTAAATTTAAGTGGGATTAATAATTAATTTTCTTTTACATTTCAAATAAAAATATATGCTTAAATTGCAGCAAAAATAGCAATGGTCTATTTCAAAAAAAAATTGTGATTTCTTTAGTTTCTTGACAAAGGATAGCCTCGTTGTTCTTTTAATCAGCAATGGGACCCACCATGACCTCTGAGGTGGGGCCCATTCTTGATAACTGTCATTTATTGGTGGGGTGGTGACTACTCATGCGGTCATGCCCACCTTTTTCCTTGTGGGCATGTGTCGTAGAATAATAAAGGCAAGAGAATTAGTAAATCACCAACCAACAGTAAGCACATTGATACACTCCATACATCAAAGTAAAGCAAATTTCAGATTGTAAATATAGACTTAGTCACCTAAATAAATAATTAAAAAAACATATTTTTAAAAAAAAAAGGATTGTATACAATGAAGTCATTTACTTTTAGAATATGAAGGTCATAATTACTTACAACCATCTGATGTGAAATCTAATAGCTTGGATGTATCATAAAATTCGAAAAAAATTCTATTGAACTTTGAGCTTGATCAATGAAATAAATGTAACCACCCAATTTCACACCCAATAGTCAAGATTCATTGTGACCACCTTGTACCAAAGGTAAATGTTCTCATTATATACTTTCCCTAAAAAAAATTCAAAAGAAACTACAAAATTAAGATTCACATTAATCTCAACTTCCATAAAATAATTTTAACTTGTACTACATGCTCCCAAGCAAGAAGATCTCTTAATAATTCTTCACCATCTCTTTCACCACAAAACTAAGAAGACTCATCCTAAACCATCAAAAATATAAAATAAGTAACAAGAAATATTATGAACATCAAATAAACAAAAAATATCAAGCCGCTTCTTCATCATTTATAGAAATGCAAGAAAGCTCTTAGATGAGGAAGATTCAACATTGGATGGCAATTTGTGAGCTCCCATATGACCACCCAATGCTTGAGAAGATTTAAAAGCACAATTCACAAATCCTGCATTATAAAATTTGATTTCATTGTTCTCTCTCTTGTTTTCTTCTGAATTCAACTTTGAACAAACTTCTCTTGGGGGGGGGGGTGTCATGTGGCCCCCAAGGGCCTAACCGGAAGCGAAACTCTTGCTTCAAAAAATACATCGGTGGCCATCATTAAAATCTTAAACACAGTCGTTAAAATATTGAGAATCTTTAGTATTACCGTTGCCAAAATATTGAGTTATTTGATTACGCTCAACAGCATCTTCTAAATCTTGAGCGTGGTTACCAGAATAATGCTGCTAGAATATGTTAAGAGAAGGATGTGAAGAGTCTTGATGGGGTAAGGAGAAAGAGAATTGTGGAAATGGGCTGAGAGCTAATAAAATTATCTTAGTATGAATAAATGGCAAGTGATAAAAAAAGGGGATCAATGATGGGGTTGAGGTTCATAAAGAAAAAGAGTGTTAAGGAGAGTGGTTGGTAGGTATTGAGATGGTCTTTTGAGTTCAAACGGGTAGCAAGAGTATGGCCTTAGAGAGACGTCCATTGAGTCCAGAGAGAGAGTAGGTGTAATGTTTCTGTGAGAGGCACTACTGTTTCAGAAAGGAGAGGGTTTAGGACTTGTGGAGAGATTGAGAGAGGGAGAGGGATGTCTATTGTTTCATAGAGAGAAACAGTTTAGGACTTAAAGATAGATAGATAGATAGATAGAGAGAGAGAGAGAGAGAGAGAGAGAGAGAGAGAGAAATGTGTCCCTGAAAGAGAATGAGATTACATATTTGCATGAAGTCAAAGTTGAGGTTAGGATGCGGCAAATTTTCATTGGGAAGGGTAGGAAACCTCAGATGGCCAACAAGTTCAATTTTGAAACTGATTCGAGATATGAGGCGATTTAATGAGCACCGGTAAATCAGAACAAAGAGTAAAGAAGAATGGGAATAGATAAACAATAGCTAAATGATTTTATACCCTTTGTCGGACTCCACTGTCCATCTGCTCCCTCGAGCAAAACTCACCTGGATATTTTTTAGATTCCAAATTTGGGAAATGTAATATCCAGATGCAACAACCAACCTCAAAGGGAAAAAATTTAACTCCTAAAAAAATAACATCCCAAGATTGCACAAGAATTTAAAATCCTTTATTTTTCTTTGAATATAATCATCTAGTGACATTTACATGCATCCCAAGATTTCAAATTAAAAAAATCCTCCAAAGTAGCTATTTTGCTCGTGGGAGCATACCACGTGCACTCTAACGCTCTCAATAATAACGATTTAAGTGAGATTCGCAACTAATTTTAATTTATACTAGACTTTGATTTCAATTTTGAAAAGAACAAAAGTGCAAACTGTGCGTTTGCTCCATAGGGAAAATCCCTAGGCAAGTCGTACTCCCATGACCTCAACTTCTTGGTGGTTCAGCCCAGCCTAAAAAATGAAAAAAATAGGAGAAATATGTGCAAGGACCGGAAAAACAGATGTAATATTACCATATGGTTCACGTTTTGGCTGATATTACGTTGTCGTCCTACTTTGTTCCATTGGAACTCTAAATATATCATTCAAAAACAACAATATTAATAACAACTTCATAAAGATTAGCATTCTGGGCACAATTCATTTTTTTTCTCCTCATGTCTTTCAGGTAGGAAACGAGATATATCCAATATCAACAAATACCTCGTCAATATATGGATATATATCCACCATAAAAAAATTTGATACCATTCATATCGGCCGATGTTTCCAAATATGTTAAAGAGTTTTTTTCTGTTAAGGTTTTTCTTTTGTAGTAATGCATCAAACAAATGGTAAAGAGATTGTGGATTCCACACCAAAGCACCCAAACATGAACCTCCTCATCACACCCATTCACTTAACAGTTTGGTTTTATTCATTGTTTGGTCCATCAAACTATCAATGAGTAAGGCCCCTTTTCTCCACCACATTATGCTGCCGAATGGCTCCCAGCGTTAAAAAAAAAAAAAAAAAAAAAACACTTCCTCCCACTCGTTAACATGGTCTTAATGAGCTCATTGTGTGTGTGAGAGAGAGATCAAATTCAGCAAACAAAATTCAGACAATCATGAGGAATGCAAAAGGGCAAAATCAAGCTATTGACAAAGTTAAGAATTTACATCTAACAACACAAGCAAGCCAAGTTTAATATGCTCAGCCAAAAATAAGAGAGTTCCTCCCACATTCTAAGTAGGGTTCCTAAACACCTCAAAACATATAATTTCATTCCATAACGACTTTCGATTCTTATATCTCACTAACAAACTTTAATGCCCATTCCCTCTCCAACCTTTAAATTTTGTGAACTCACCTTTCCCACGCCCATAATATATATATATATATATATATATATATATATATATATATATATATATATATATATCTCTCTCTCTCTCTCCATATTAGCAAGACAAGTTTAATGCATCCAAACTTGGCGCAGCAGGTAAATAATCGCACAGGAGCTCGCATCTCAAACAAGAACCGACGAAATTTTGGTGTCATAGAACCTTTTTGTTGCATACTAGGAGAGAGGAACAGAGAGAAAGTTCCCTTCAAATTAACACCTCAAGCATTTATGCAGTCATATTAAAAAGAGATGCAGGAATACCTTCCATAGGCTCTGCAAGTAAGCTTGAAGCCAAAATGGCCAAAAAATGGGTGCTAGCCTCTGAACCTCTCTCTGTAATCTTCTTTGCATGAAGAGAAAAACTAGTAACCCCGACAGCCCAAGAGCATTAAACTAAACCATAAGCATTCCATGACCAAAACAAGAACAGAATAAACAATCATGCCAAAACTCAGAAGACCACCAAAAATGGGACCAAAACACTATTGAAAGACAGAAAAAGGAAGCACCTACCTCCATATGCTGGCAAAATATTCGATACGAAGTTGTTACACTCTCGACAGAGCTGTTAGATAGCAAAGACAGCATGCCAATTATAACACTTGGAATTTTCAATCAATGGGTGGAGTGTACTGTGCATCAGAAAGCAAGTAGAGCAGGCTCTATACAGAGGTGATCGAGACAGTGGGTGCCACGATGTGATGCCAAGAGTTCCATTCTCACCGGGTCCCATGTTCACATTCACAAAAGAAAAAAAAAGTGATGTTTACTAGAGAGAGAGAGAGAGAGAGAGAGAGAGAGAAATGGGTCTACCTCATTTTCTCAAAAGCATAAGTAGACATCCAAAGCAACAAAAACAGAAAGACCTACCTCCATATTCTTCTCTCAAGAAAATTTTGACATATCAACCCAGTACAATCACAACAGAGCTGTTAGATCACCATTTGTACCCATAATGCGCCATTAATGCTTTTCAGTCATTTGTGGAAGAGTAATCAATATCAAGAATAGATATATGAAGAGAGAGAGAGAGAGGAGTTTTTCTTTAATAATAGTGATGAGAGAGAATTGTCTACCTCATTTCTTAAGGTGTACGAAGACATCTATGGTTCACACTAATAAACACGGCCTGGGCTTCTTGAGGATCTTCGACGACTGTGCCTTGGAGGAGAACGGCCTCTGGTATCCCTGCCACCCCTGTAGTGGTTATGGTTCCAATCCCTTCCCCTCCCTTTTTCCCAGCTTCCTCTATGGCTTCGCTCCCTAGACCGGTCCCGTTCTCTATCCCTTTCCCAGTCCCGGTCACGTTCTCGATACCTCCCTCTCTCATCCATGTCCCTCCCTCTCACTCTACTCTCACTTTCCTTCTCTCTCTGCCTTCTCCTCTCCTCCGCTTCCTTCTCCCTTGCTAATCTCTCTTCTTCTCTCGCTTTCTCCTTGGCCGCCTATCACAACGAATAAAGCAGTCAACGTAAGAATACCAACAGATTGCAAAACTGAGGAAACAAGACTTTAAGTTCGCAAAGGAAAGGATCCATGCCTAACCCCAGGGGGGGTATGGGTGAATGAGTGTGTGTGTGTGTCTGAGAGAGAGAGAGAGAGAGAGAGAGACCACTGACAGACCTGAGGGAGAGGAGAGAGAGAGAGAGGGTGGTCATGAAAGAGCCTCAGTTACAGAGTTAGGTCCATTTGAAGACTCTGAATGAGTGTGTTCTAGAGAGCAAGAGAGAGAGATTCATTGAACGAGTAACAAACAAGAGAGAGAGCAACGTTCTAAATTGTCTCCTAAGAAATAACATGGAGCTGCAGAGAGAAAGCAACGTTCTAAATTGTCTCCTAAGAAATAACATGGAGCTGCTTACCTTGAATTCACTAATGAAATCTCGTACCATGCCATACCCAATATGCTGCTTTCCAGTTATATGCGATTGAGTTCTCTCAGCCGCATCATTTGCAACCAAGAAAGAGCCACAAATCTCACAGAGGGCCATCTTCTTCTCTTGAGTGAGAGTGAGCCCTCTCTCATTTGTGGCTTGCTGTGTCATGAGGGTCTTCTCAGCATTCAACATCTCCACCTGAAACGGGGCAGGGCAGAAGTATTGAATTGTTGTTTTCAAGAACTTCTGCCTTTAACTACAGATAAAAACTGAAAGTACAGCACAAGTCTTTTTAGGAAAAATTGTGAAACCAGCAACACAGAATTATTACACAATCATTGGTAATTAAAGATGAGGCCACCCAAATGATCGCCCCGTCCTTCCCATTGGCCTATTACATACTAATTACCCCAACCTCTACTTGCATCCTGCACTGCAGGGGCACATCATAACTGCTGAAGAAAGCCTCTCACAGCTCATGCACAGAGAGAGAGAAGCGTATAGGTATGTTTGGCTTCTCATGACAGGTGCTAGTAGTTCTTCCCAAAGCTGACCCGTAGCTCTTTCCAAAATGTCTGATATTTGATAGTTTCCCAGAAGAATACAAGTTAATAACGATAAAGAAGAGCACCTTCCTCATGAGTGCTTCAGCCTCGTCCACTTTTCCAGCTTCCCCAAGAGATTCCACCTGCTCAAGAAGCTTCTTTATCTTCTCCTCCAGTATACTTAGCTGCTCCGACTTCTCTGCAGATACAGGAGGAGTGGGTGTGATGTCTTCTTGGGCTAAGCGTTCACGACCCCTTCTCACTTTTCGATCCAAGTCCATTACCTGCACACAAGAAAAAGTATATTAGCTCACTCTCTCTCTCTCTCTCTCTCTCTCTCTCTCTCTCTCACACACACACACACAAAAAAAAAAAACATGATTCGGACCCAAAAAATGGAAAAGGAAGATTAACTAACCAGCTTCTCACAAAATTGAGCAAGCTCTGCTTCGAATTTGGGAACATAGTTGTCATGTCTTGGTGACTTCTCAAAGCTGAATTCACAAATAAACAGACTAATGTTAGAAAAAGATCTACAAAGACGACATGGCCCTAGCCTACAACTACTAGAATCAAGTCCAGATCAGATTGTTGCCTCATAGAACAAGTCAACCACTCCTCGAATTTCCTTCTTTTACTCAATGGCCACTTTGAACATGTACGCTGGACATTCAAATATAAAACAAGTGGATCAAGACAAAAGTCCTTTAGTTTCCATTTGACGCCAGATCTGTTATAAATTTGATTTCAATGTTTGGCAATCCTTGGTTCAGTATGAACTTCTCCATGAATATAAGAGAACAAGAGGTCAGCCAATAAAGTGAAATAATAACTTTAACTAATTTCATCAATATATGCCATCAATCCAAAGTTCCAAATATTCCACAATCCAGGGGCCCTATAAAACCCCTTGCACTTCAAGATAATTTACTGAATAACCCTACCATCATAACCCACAAAGTCCCCAGTGCCTCTTTGTCAAAAACTACTAGTACATTCACCATTGCTGGATCACATTTCAATCCACAAACAAACAAACTTCTTCTCTCTTACACTATATTCCAGTGTCCTGTTTTCCCTCAACCTTCGTCCACACCACAACCCATACAATTCTTTTGCGGAAAAACTTCCTAACAAAGCATAATATTCACTTAATAATCCCATCCCACAGTAAACAGTTGTTTACTAGGATAAAGAAAACAATGATAGCATTTAAAAGGGTAACCTCTCCAACAAAAACTACCAAAAGAAAATAGTTTGAGTGGTAAAGGTTAGAGTAAGGAAGAACTATCACTAAATAATGCAGGGAGACATAAAGATGGACAAATTGAAACCTGACATGATTTTTTTTTTAACTAACCAGTACTAACCTGACATAATTGTATCTACTATCCAATAATGACCATAGTAGTTTAATAAGAGCATTTGGAATTTCATCATTTTTCTTCAAGTTTTCATCACATTCCTATTTCAAGAGTCACTGAAGAGTTTGAATCACACTTCGCTTCATAGAAGAATTTAGAGGCAAAGGGACCTTATTACGATTTTGCTCTTTCCTTTGAATGATTTGCCATCTTATACCTTAAAGAATCAAGAGATTCACAAACTTCAAAAAATGACATGATTGCAAAAATCTGAGAAAATTTAGAACCTTGGAAGAGACAATACGCATGGGCTTACTTTCCACTGCCCAAAACTCCTACAAAATAGGCCTCAATAAAATTAAAACACCTACAGTAAGTTACATAGCACAACTATCAGGTATAAGGAAAAGGAGGTTTTATTTAATTTCCTTAACTAAGACCTCCTCATCTTTGTCGAATTCAGTAAAGAAAAAAAGAAAAAAAAAGGGGTAAAGATGACATAAGGTGCAATGGATGACATTTTTGGGTTCAGAAATCTCTAGAATGCAAATGCACTGTTGTAAAACACAAAGAGCAAACATGTCTTCCATTGTAGGGTTATTGGATACTAAACAAAACAGTTTATTTATTCAAACTTTATCCTAAAAACTGCACCCCCAGAAACACATTAATATCAAATAGGATTAAAAACAATTTATATACCTTCAGAAAACCTCCATGAAATGAGATTACTTCCCAGAAATGATCAAGAGGAAGCAACTGGCTGATACCACTTCAGAGAATATAGAGAAGTGAACAATTTCTGCTTGCCTCCTAATGACTGCTACTCATCAATGGAATGTTAAAAGAACTTGATCATGACTTGGGTATACTTTTACATAATACGAACTGAGGTTTATAATTTAGATATCGGCAACATTCGTATATGCAGGAATCACATAGCAAACAATAGAAGAGTGTGCTTTATATAAGGTCTCAACCTTAAACAATCAAAGTAGGATGTGCCTCAAAACCATGTTGGAAGATGCAGATACAACGTCGAAACTCCAATGATGGCCTACAATCTATTTTCATTGCTAATTATGAAATTCAATGCTCCAAAAATGGTGCAAATCAAGCATATCTATAAATAGTTGACAATTTTGAAAATGGACAGTCCAAATAATATGCTACAAGGTGCACTATTTTCAGGTTTTGAAATCAATTTCTTTCATATCCATAAATCTCGAGGTCAACAGGGTTTTCCAATGTCAGAACTCAGAACCACCTTTTCTTATGGGTTTTTGAGGTGCACATTACTTCTATGGTACAAGGTTGACACCTCATAAACTTTTCCATGAAACCAGCCACTTAAACAAAAAAAAAACGAAAGCACTTTTTGGTAGCTACACATTAAAGCCTTTCAGGTGCCCCCCCTGGCACTGGAAATTGAAACTGCACATGATAGAATGCTATAGCTGTAACAAAAATTGCTCTCGACGGTCGAATACCGATGCTTCCCCAAATAGTAAAGCTCAAATAAGCCTCTAAAGGGC
This sequence comes from Amborella trichopoda, assembly GCF_054954075.1. NCBI lineage: Eukaryota > Viridiplantae > Streptophyta > Magnoliopsida > Amborellales > Amborellaceae > Amborella > Amborella trichopoda. The sequence goes on from NC_142348.1 coordinate 4,549,908, forward strand.
AACCATCATCCGCCATATTAAAAAGCAATACGCCCTAGATAGTACAATATTTCGTTTCTTTTATGATTATATTTCCATTGATAGAAATGAGAGTTGCCAAGTCTCTTTCGTAATATACAGAGCTACAGTACTCTCCGATTATAGACTATTCTTAGAAGTTAGGTAGAGATCATCAATAACACATTAACATAAGTTTCAGTCTCCTGCTTATGTTTGAAGAGGATAGTTATCATTGTTAGCAGCGCTTAATCTTTTAATTGTTATCATCAATGGTCAAAGTCTTGAAGATTGATTCGGGAGGAAACAACCCATGGATGGTATATGAAACTGAATGTGCAAGTTGCAATGGAAACGTTCCCACAGAAGGGAGAGATACCATTCCCCCTTCCAGGGAAGGAGGCGACTTGAAAAGCTTTAGAGCAGTTACCTCAAAGGCAAAACCTGCAATAGCCAGAACTCCAAAGATCTTAAAAAGCACGCCAGTAACTCATATTAAGTTCCCTCCTACACCAAACATATAAAGAAGGCAACAACTTACTCAACTAAATTCATGGGAAAAAAGTAAAGTGAAATGCATGCATTGGGATTATTTTATCTAGAAGGTGCAAAATAACAAGTGTGTATTTAGATAGCACAAGTTCAAAAATATGCATCCATGCTTCAACACCTAATTATGTACAAATAAATTAAAAAAACAAAAAAAAAAGGTCCAGAATACACACTTTTGCAACTCCTTCAGGAAAAAAATTCGAACTTTTGCAATTCCATTCTACCATAACTCTTGAAAACATATTTACGAAAATGGGTAAGTGTAATTACCTCTCCTTCAGTTTCAAATCATGAATTCTAGGGCATGCTCCTGCATGACACAATAAAGTAATGTCAAGAAGGAGTAAAAGTGGGAGAAAATAAGGCCATGCATGAAAAATGCCACCCTAAATTACTTGGGAAAATATGCTGTAAATACATATCCCAAGACCAAAGCATGTAAAATAAAATAAAAAACTGAGGTATTACTACCACATCATAGCATTGTGAGAATCAGTAATATCAGACACATAAAGAGGTCGGATCAGTTAGAACTGATTTTTCCTCTAGGAGCTTATGTTTAATAGAGTGAACAGGCATGGTGGGATGAGAGATTTCGTTCATCCTCGAGGCAATGTGAGAGTGCTTGCAATGTATCAGGTTGTATGACCCTCAAAAAGGTGAGAAGGCATTTGAAAATGGGTCACTTAATCTCGGTTAGGACAATTCTACACCAGGTGATGGGTCACTTAATCTCGGTTAGGACAATTCTACACCAGGTGATTAGAAAACTTACATACCAAGTTTGTTATCATGGAAATGATGGTTGAGAGCTCTCCAGTGAATAAGGAGAGGGAAGTGGACAATTCTCCTCGAAGCTTCAATTCGGATGCAGCTCAGGGTGGAGGCTGTTGGCCTTCAAGGAAGGATTCTTAGAAGATTTTTTTTTTTTTGAAAATAGGATTCTTAGAAGATATTGGAAATTGCTGCAGATAATAAAACCTCCATGCGTGGGAGAGGAGTTGGAAAATTTCTAAAGGGAGGGGCAATAGAAGGGTCAAACATAATTAGAAAGGCAAGGCCCCTAGAACTTAGTAGCACGAACTTGTACGTGCTGGTCTTCCATTTCCAAAGCTAGCAGCTCTATATAGATTCAAAGGCTATCCTGATAGGGAATTTATTAATTGATCAATCCCACTCCCATATTTGCTCCTTCCATTCATGTTCCCTGAGAGTTTCTAACAACTAAGGAGGCAAAAGATCAAGGTAAGGGGTTGAATGAGAAAGTGTCCTCTACTAATGAAGTTTGGACTTTAGGCGAATCAAATGAATATGCCAAGCATACACAAAAATTAGTCAAAAAGGGCCAAGTGCCACTTCATGACAAGGTTATAATCGTCAACTAGGTTTCCAATCAATTTTTGTTGCCTCTTATACTATTAAAAGCAATAACCATGAATGTGCAGGAAGTAATAGAGCTGAGAACTTACCAAGGTCACTCTTCGTGTTAACAAACAAATCATGTGGGCAAAACCGAACCATGTAGAAAGCACAGACTTCCTTATCATCCCAGCATACCTCCTTGTATCCCTTCTTCTCTTCCTCAGTAAGATTACGAGCTAACGAACAAAACATAAACCAACAAGTAATATTATCAGAAAAAGAGAAAGGAAAAAGTTAACTTTCTAAACAAAGTCGAGCAAAACATCAATACCCACCACACAATCATAACCATCAAATTTTTACAACAATTAGGAGAAAGTAGTACTTCATGAATGCAACAAATAATAGTTTTCATAACATCAATGCTATTTCTAGCCCATAATCATATGCCTAACAATCTCAGTATACATCCTGAAAAGAGGAAAATGATCACCACAAGGCAAAATTCTAATCAAACACTAGAGAAAAAAAATGGCAAACAATACAAGCACCACACCAAGGATGATCCAAGTGCACAAGAATCACTGGAACTCTAGCTATTCATTTGAAGACGTTGCAATAAATAAATAATTAAATAACCTCCAAATTCTATCTTTTATTAACAGGAATAGAAAAACTTCTCTTAACATTACAATCTATATGCGATTATTCAACTCTTATGTAACTAGCAGGCCATTGAACTTGAATCCTGTTCACTATCCAACAATACTACAGAAAAATGGCGTTGTAAATGAGATTCAAGAAGAAACAGAAACTTGAAAGTGAACAATTTACTTTTATATAACGCAGAAAACAAACCCATGAAGTCATTGAACTTCAGTCCTGTTCACTATCCAACAATACTACAGAAAGATGGCATTGTCAATGAGATTCAAGAAGAAACAGAAACTTGAAAGCGATCAATTTACTTTTATATAACGCAAAGAACAAACCAATGAAGCCAATTGTAACAATTAATGCAAAGTCACAAACTTTGGTGCAACTAATTCACCCTAAAATTGCATAGAATGAAACAATAAATGAGTTCTTTATCCTTTGTTTCCTAACGAAGAGGAGAAATGAAAGGGCAGAAGAAGAAGAATCCCCAACTCCCCCTCAGCTGGAACCAGATCTATGATCTGTATCCCAAAACCCATCCACCGCCACCACGTCCTCCTCCCTTGGCCTTTCCTCCTCCCCCTCCCGAGCCAGCTTTATTGGTAGCAAACCACCCCCAGAAAGCCTCGTTTTCCCAGGTTGTAGCATCTGTGAAATCTACAACCACCACCCTGCTTACCCCCTCTTTGCCCCCCGAGTGGAAACTGCTGCACAAAAGACAGTTCCTCGTTCCTCCCTTTCTGTATTTCAACCCCTCAAAAGGAGACAGCGAAACTTAGATCCAAGCTATTGGCGTCTCTGGTAGGAAGGTTCCAACCCCGACGAGATGACATTAGAGGTATTGAAAGATGGGCTTAACGCTTTTGGGGGGAGTAAAACCTCACCTATAGACAACTCTCTAACGGGGATATCCTCTTCTCTTTCCCATCTCCAGTTAACGCTCAACGCGTTCTACAGGAAGCTAACACCCTTACGTTCAAAGTGGCATCTTGTCTCCTTCGTGTCAGGTCGCCCAAAGGGGCATCTTTTAGGAAACAAAGAGTTTGGCTTACCCTAGACCATATCCCTCTTCATGGGTGGTCTCCAGCAACCTTCAGGACAGTGGCGGAAGCCTGCGGACTGTTGGTTTCCATCCACTGGATTTCTCTTAAGTCGCTCCCTCTCGGCTCCATTCGTGTCCTTTCGGCAGTTCGGGACACTAGCCTCATCCCTCAAACTGTCTGGCTTGAAGTAGACGATCTCCACTTCCCAATCTCAATCTCTTGGTCGACAGCTTCCCCCCCATCTCCTCACTTTCTCGCCAACGCAAGAGGCACCACCGGTGACCTCCCGACCTAGCCCCCCGTCAAAGCGCACCACCAAGGTCACCAACCCCATCCACTACGGGCCGCCAAGTGGCACCCACATATCAACTCCCTCAATCAGTCCAAGCAGAGGGGGCTGCGTCCACACCGACCTTTCGCGGTCATCCCCTGTCGTTTCCCCTTCCCACCCTCACCGACTCGGGAAGGAAGTCATGGTGGACTCTTCTCTTGTGTCTCTATCCCCTGACTATCACGAGAGACCCGGCCTGTCTTTCTCGAACCTTCCCACTTTCCCGCTTACATCCTTAACACCTGCGCCCCCCTCTTTAATCCCTCCCTGCCCCCTCTCTGTTCAGCCCGATATGTGTCTTCCTTAGCCGAACCCCCAACCTCACCTGCCGCTTTCGTCGGCCCTCCCAGACCACATGTCACCCTCACCACCCGTCCCGGTACACCTGTCCCCATCGCCCTCTTCCCCAAACCTTTTCCCACCCAAGCCCTTGGCCCCCTCGCCGCCTTTCCTTTCAATTCAACCACCCCGTCTACCTACCCCCTCCCACCTGTCGCCTCTCGAAGCATCACCCCCAGGTCTCCCTCCTCATGATGGCGACACCTGGTCTTGCTTCCCTCTCCCTCACCCTCAACCTTAGTTGACCTTGCTCGGCTCTCCACTTTCCTCCCCCCCTGTCACCCCCCAGGCTTCTTTTCTCAAGACCTTCTCCCTAACCCCTCAAAACCTTGAAGCCCTCTCTGCTACCTCCCTACCCTCGACGAACCCTGACCTGGAACCTGTCCTCTGGCCCCTTACCCCTCTTCCTCTTCCACCTCGGTTAACCTTTCTCTTTTACCCCTGCAACCCTTGTCCTTTACTAGCTCTCCTCCTCCCCCCCCCCCCCCCCCCCTCCCCCATTGCCCCTGACTTTCCTCCCCCTCAACCTTGCAAAACTCTCTGAACCAGCTCAAATGCACAAGCAGTCAGATGACCCAACTCAATACGAAAAAATGGACAGGCACCTATGGCATTGTAGCGGTTAACTCCATGGACCACTCTCCCCCTGACCCAACTTTTATCTCTTCCTTGCTAGCCCCTCACCTTTCTTATACCCCCCACTTGGTCCATATCACAGGTTCGCACCCTGCATATTGCCTTGCCTTCCCCCTCTCCGTTGAATTACCCCCTTGTTATCTCAATCCAGGCCTACCACTTTCTCACCTACCTCCCCTCTTTCACTTTTGGAAACCCCCCCTAGTTACCCCTTCCTTCACCCCTCCCCTCTCCCCTCCCCCCTATGCCCAGCCATCTTCTCTTTCGAACCGTACCCAGGGGCTGCCCAACTCTTGCCCCCCTACCCCCTCTTAACTGCCTCTTGTGTCTCTGCTCCCTTCCCCCTCTCCCTCCTCTTTGATAACTCCTAGCTCTGCTTTTCTCCCTTTGCCTACCCCTGCCAACCTTGAGCCTCTCCCTACTCTGCCCCCAGATCTCTAGCCCATCAACCCAACCTCGCTTTTGTCTAACCCCGAAGTAGTGTCGACCGAGTCACGTGGAGAACCCATCTCTCCCTCTGCGGCCCTCGACAACGCCAAGGAAGTCGACGGGGATGGGACAAACAGGGAAGAGGACAGAATGAAAGAAATGTACAGGATAATGAGGTTTCAACATGATGGCCTCGAAGGACCAGCTCACAAATTTCTACTAGCAGACGCACAGAGTCGACTGAAGGTGAGTTTCAAAGGACAGCGAGAACTACTGAACTTGTTCTCCACCATTTCCTATGAGGAATAGTCTACAGGCGGCTTCCAACCCTCTTCTCCCACCACTCGTCTGAGAAGGTCTTCCGAACTGACCTCCTCTCATACCTCAGATCTATGAAGATTCTTACGTGAAATGTAAGAGGTTTGGGACAGTCGTCCAAAAGGGACGCTGTCAAGGATTTTACCTCAAAACACCTTCCTACGATTATTGCTCTCATCGAAACTGAACAACCAGAGTCCACTCTCCAGCTCATACGCCAGGTGTGGGGTAGAAGACCTTGCCAGTGGGTCTCTCTGCCGGCGAATGGGGCTTCAAGGGGCATCTTGGTGGTCTGGAACCCTTTAGATCACACCCTCAACTCCTTCCATTTAGGGCAGTTTTCCGTCACTGTACACCTTTCAATTACATCAGACAGTTTCCCTTGGAAATTTACGGCCATCTATGGCCCCAATTCAGCCTCTCTCAGGCACAGGCTCTGGTCAGAATTGGACCACGTAGCGTCCCTGCCCCACGCAATTTGGTGCATGGAAGGAGACTTTAACGCCACCAGGTGGTCCGATGAGAGGAACTCCTCCACCACTATCTCTCAAGACATGAGGGACTTCTCTGACTTCATTAATCGAAATGAACTCCTAGACATTCCACTTCAAGGAATGTCATTAAACGCGGTTCAACCATGCTCCCAAACCTTGCCTTTCTAAATTAGATAGATTCCTCCTATCCTTGCACTGGGGGGAACACTTCCGAGATCTCATGCTTTGGCTTTACCCAAACCTACCTCTGACCATTGCCCCATCTTTCTAGATACCCTTGCAGTAAGGAGAGGTCCTAAACCTTTCAGATTTGAATTAGCTTGGCTTCAAGAGGAGTCCCTCTTTACCCTAATCCCAACCTAGTGGAACTCCTTCTCCTCCCAGGCCACGGGTTGAGAAGGTATAGACTCCAGACCAAAATCCAGCTCCTCAAAGCCTCTCTCAAACCTTGGAGTAGCTCCGTCCCTAGTAATTACTCCCAAATCAAATCGTCCCTTCTAGAAACTATTCAAGACCATGACCTTCTCGAGGAATCCAGATCCCTGAATGCCACATAGCTGGATCTTACAACCAAAACCAAATTGGAATACCTCTCAACCCTCAAAAAAGAAGAACTTTACTGGTTCTAAAGATCAAGAGTAAATTGGTTGAGAGTGGGTGACCATAATACAGTCTTCCATCGGATAGCTAATTGTCGCAGAAGAGACAATATTATCTCGATGACCAAATCTAACAACCACTACCTGGTTCAACCAGAAGAAATCGAGCTGGCAATCCTAGAGTTCTTTCAGACTCTGTATGCAGCTCCTTCTAGCCCAAGACCGAGAATGACTACTCTTGATTTCTTAACCCTCCCAGAAGACCCGGCTGTTTGGCTAGAGCAACCTTTCACCAAAGTAGAATTTTTACAAGCTCTCGATGCCCTAGCCAAAAATAAAGCCCCCGGTCCAGACGGATCTCCGATAGCACCCTTTAAAGTATTCTAGGATACTCACCAGGTTTTTTGAGGAATTCTTCCACCAGGGAACTCTTCATTAAGCCATCAATGCCACCTTCATAGCCCTTATCCCCAAAGTTGAAGGGGCAGAGGAAATCAAGGATTTCCGCCCGATCAGCCTACTTAACTCTTTTTACAAAATTCTGATCAAAGTCCTGGCCTCAAGGCTACAACAAGTCCCTTTGATCATCTCACCATCTCAGACAGCCTTCATCCAAGATGGGCAAATCCTAGATGGAGCCTTAGTGGCTCACGAGTGCATCCACTCGAGGCACTTAGCAAAGAAACCAGGCCTCATCTTCAAAATTGAATGGGAGAAAGCATACAACGACGTTGATTGGTCGATTCTGGAGGAGCCTATGGCAATAATGGCTTTCCGGGACCATTGGAGGAGGTGGATGAGAGGATGCTACTCTCATCCTCACTTCTCAATCCTCATCAATGTAACCCCAAAAGGCTTTTTCCCTTCCTCGAGGGGACTTCGCCAAGGGGACCCTCTCTCCCCCATTTCGTTATCACAGCGGAAGTCTTCAGCCGTTCGATTACCCTTTACCAAGCAGGCTTACTCTCCGGCTTCAAGAGGAGTCCCCATGGCCCAACAATGTCTCACCTGCAATATGCAGATGACACCTTGGTGTTCCTTGACGCCTCTCCTAGAGAAGTAGACACCCTCAAGCTTTTTCTTAAATGCTTCCAAGTAGTCGAAGTTAACATGGAAAAATCTAAAATGATGGGAGTCGCTCAAACGAATGCAGAAATAAGAGCGTTCATTCCTAATTGGGAGTGCAAAGCGCAAGATCTCCCCACAACCTACCTAGGTCTTCCACTGGGACTGGGGAAGCCAAAAAAGAGACAATGGTCTCATGTAATAGATAGGTTTGATAGGCGTTTGGCAGAATGGAAAGGTCGTTACCTTTCTTTGGCAGGTAGAGCCACCCTGGCAAATTCTCAGGTTTATCTCATGTCCCTTTTCAACATGCCGTCCTTGGTGGCCAATCACCTGAAACAGCTCATGAGAAACTTCCTCTGGTCAAATTGGGCGGAAAAGACAAAATTTCACCTAGTATCATGGGATAAGATTTGTCTTCCTAAACACCTGGGAGGACTTGGGATTTGGGCCCCTAGAAAACATAACTTGGCACTTCTAGGGAAATGGTGGTGGCGTCTAGCTACTCAGCCAGACTCTCTTTGGGCCCAGACTCTCTTTGGGCCCCGGTCTTACACAGAAAATATAGAATCCCGGAAGGAGCCTAGGTGCCAAAAAGGAGACAACTCCACAGAGCATCAGAAGCATGGAAATCTTTCGCCTCCTCCCTCTCACAATTGAAAAGGTACATCAGATTTCATCGAAGAGAAGGTACTAGAGTGCGTTTCTGGTCAGATCTATGGCTAGGACACACCCCACTTTGTGATGCCTTTCCAGCCCTCTACATACTCGCCTCGAACAAAGATTCTACCATTGCTGAGGAAATGGTAGTGTCAGGAGGTCGAAGAGTATAGAACCCGTCTTTCAGAAGAAACCTTTCGGAAGAGGAAACCAACCACTTCTAGTCGCTCTCGACAGGCTTACACTCAATCTTCATTTCAACACATGGGAGAGATGCCATGGTTTGGACTTTAGCCCCTTCTGGCACCTTCAAGGTAGTTTCCTTTTATAAGAACCTTACCCAACCCCCCACCTTTCCCCTGAATCCCACCTCGGTACTGTCGCAAGTCTGGTCCACCATCGCCCCACCCAAAGTTCAAACTTTCAATTGGATTGCTGGCTCTCAAAGGGCACTCACAATGGACCATCTCCAAAAGAGAGGGATCTCAATCCCCAATAGATGTGCCTTGTGCCAATGTAAAGAGGAATCCAATCCACACCTGTTTATTCTCTACAATTTCACTCACGAACTTTGAAGCCAAGTGTTGCAACTCTTTGGTATCAAATGGGTCACGCCCCCAATGGTCAAGGCCTTGATTTCATATGATCTTGCGTCACACTGGCCGACGGTTGGAAGACCCCAATGGAAGCTACCATAGCCGCTTGTATATGGGTTATCTGGGTGGAAAGAAATACCAGAATTTTTCAAGGTCACAAACTCCACATTTCAGCACTCTTCCACAAGGCAACTTCTTTGGCAACCTTCTGGGCCTCAAACCACAAGGTGTTCTCAGGCATATCAGGGAACACCTTCCTCAGCCAATGGAAGCACATCTTACACCACCAACCGCGAAAGGCTAGCAGTCCAAACAACTGGCTGCCACCACTAGAAGGCACCATCAAGCTCAATTTTGATGGTTGTTCCCTAGGGAACCCAGGCCCAGCAAGAGCGGGGGCCGTCTTCAGAGACCACCACCGCAATATCCTACCTACTCTGAGCATCTTGGCCATAATGATTCTCATTATGCAAAAGGCATGGCCCTACTACTGGGTCTGAAAAACTTCAACCGTTCCTGGGTTTCACACCTGTTAGTAGACTGGGACACAATATATTCTCCATTGGCCAACAGGGACGACAACACCACCGTGGCACCTAGCCTCAATTTTTAATGAAATTGCTCACATTTGCAGGGATACGAACGTCTCTTGGAAGCATAATGCCCACAGATCTCTTGACGAAAGAGAGAGTGGAAGAACACGGCTGGTCCTACTCCTTTTTTGTTCTGGACCACAGCCACACTATATAGACTTTTTTGTATTCGGGCAATCTTTCAGCCCTGGTTTTTTTTTTTTTTTTTCTTTTTTTTTTTTTTTTTGAAAACTTCTTGTATATATCTTTGTAATCGGACGGGTTCTATACACCCATTTTTATACATGGCTGGTTGATTCATTTTTTACCGAGAGATTGCTTGAGGGCGCTCTCGGATCATCTTATCTCTGTAATTTATCTTTTCTCAGTAATACAAAGTTAACTTTATCAAAAAAAAAAAATGAGTTCTTTCCATATAGATAGAGAGAGAGTGTTACCGGCACCCATTAGCTCATCTAGCAAAGCCCTTTGAGCATCCATCGCAAACGACCAAGGAAAACAAAGACAAGCTTCTATTGAAAGATTTCACCTTCAAAACACCAAGACTACAGTTCAAAATACTAGAAGAAAACAGCAGATTGAAATCAACAAATATGAAGAGGAAATTCTTACTAAGAATGAAAACAGCGCCGAATTACTGTAACCGTATCAATGGAAACCCTAATTTATAAAGAGAGGAGATGAACCCGAAATACCCTATGTTCGAGAGAACAGTGGACTCCTGACGAAGAAGGAGGTGAGCGGATGATGCTTTTTGCGTGGATTCGATCTCGGAAAAATGAATATGAGAGAAGATAGAGAGATAGAAATAACAGAGTAGAGAGAGTGGGGCGAAAAGATGGAAGATCAAAAGCCAGATTAAGAGAGAGCGAGGGTTGTTACTTCAAGGGAACGTGGACTATAATCTCGTGCCTACGCTAAAACTATAGTCATGAGAATCATCGCAATTACATCGGATGATGCAGACCCGGACCTGACCTGACTAAGTTCCATTTCGACCCAAACCAAGGTTTAAAAATTAAAAAAAAATTAAAAATTACTGTTGTTGTTGTTGTTGTTGTTTCGACCCAAACCAAGGTTTAAAAATTAAAAAAAAGACTAAGTTCCATTTCGACCCAAACCAAGGTTTAAAAATTAAAAAAAAATTAGAAATTACTGTTGTTGTTGTTGTTGTTGTTGTTGTTGTTGTTGTTGTTGTTGTTGTTGTTGTTTCGACCCAAACCAAGGTTTAAAAATTAAAAAAAAACTAGAAATTACTGTTGTTGTATGGGTGCAGGTTGTATAGAGCTGATGCTCTAAACAATCAAAGTAAAGTGCGCCTCAAATAGTGTCGAGAAATGTAGTTTCAATACTGAAAATCTTTATGATAGCTTTCAAATATATTTTCATCTCTAATTATAGACTTTCAAATTTAAAAAATAGTGTAGATAGAGCAAATCTATGAAAAATTGAAAATCTTAAAAATTGACAATCCAAAAATGCATTACAAGATGCACTACTTTCGAAAACTTGAAAATTGACACTCCAAGTCATTTGGACTAGCACCTGACCAACTGGGTCCAAACATGGACCCGGACCCTGTTTGGGCCTGGGTCAGCCGACCCAACCCCATTATCACCCTTAGAGCACCCATGGCATATAACCCTAATGGTCAATGGAGCTGGCAAAGGTTGAGCCATGGCTAGACCAAGCATGAGTAGGGCCACCACGAGTCAGGGCCCATATCCCTAGAGGCCCAGCCCGACCTTGGCTTTGTTTCCAATTGCGCAAGACTTAATGGAAACTCAAAATATAAAAATCAACACAAACATATGAAAAAAAACAAAAAACAAAACAAAACAAGGTATTCAGTCCAAGTTGGCCATAATAGGCCTTGGTCCAAGCTCAGTCCATGCGCAACCCCAGGGACGATGCGGCCTAATCCTCACCAAGCTTTCGGGCAAAGGTTTGTGCCTTTGGGCCTTCTGTTTGATAGGCCAACGTACTAAGCTAGGTCTAGCCGCACAACCCATTGCCAGGCCTTCGGCGGCAGATGGTAGTGTGGCCCATTTGGGTCAAACTTCTACATGCTAGATTTTCTATGAATTGAGTGGGAGTTCTCAAATACAATCAACAGAATTTTAGATTCAGTTTTGATGAATCCAATTTTTGCTTAGGGGGTTGAGTCAGATCAAGTCCGGGTCCAGAACCCGAAAAAAAACTTATTGGACATGGACTTGATTGGACCTAACCCAAAAATAAAATAAAAAAAATGTAAATATATTAAATGTTATGTTAAATATATAATGTATTATTTAAATATTATAACTAAAAATATAGAAAAAATTACGTTAATATCGATTGTACTTTCTGTTATTACGGATATACCTAATAGTTTCCGCTATTACCTGGATGTCCGTTTTTAACCTTTCATAACGTAATTGTTTTAAAAAATACGACTTTACCCTTTTTCGGGTGTTGAACAACCGAATTCAAAGTATTTTCGGTTATTCAACAACTGAAAGCGGGATTAGCTCGTCTAAACTTCCCGCTATGGTTTCAGTTGTTCAACAACCGAAATTACTATTTTCTGTTATTCAACAACTGAAATTACTGTTTTCGATTGTTCAACAACCGAAAACTTGATTTCAGTTGTTGAACAACCGAAATTCTACGGGGCTCGTTTTAAGATACTGGAACTGTTTCTTGGGCTGCACTGGTCCCTATATTTGTTGTTCCCCCCATTTTTCACTCTCTCTTACCTTTCTCACAATCACAATAGCTATTTATATCTAGATATAAGTATTTTGACGGATCATAATTGTATTTGACGTAATTTGAGGGCAATTGACGGATTTCAAATTTGTAGTGAAGGTATGTATAATATGATTTCTTGTTCGATGTTTAGAAGTTAACATTGCATAAGATTGTGATTTAAGGTTTCACACTTGAGTAGAAGCAGTCGATTTAGGGCTTATTTTATGGATTTTACATATCCATAAATGACAATATGTTAGGTTTTTTAAGAAGTGTAATTATTTGGGGTTTTTATAACGGCAAATTTGGGGTTATTTTTAGTTATTGAATGATATACATGAGTTATTGAGTTATGTTTGTTTCTTATTTATTGTTTAAGAATTTTTAAATTTGGGGTTTTTGAGAACTACAAATTTGGGGTTATTGATAACTACAAATTTTGGGGTTTTATTAGAACTCGAAATTAATTCATCTGCAATTTGAAATCAATGACTTAATTTTTTTGTTAAATGTGTTGTTGGATTACATACGAGTTGCAGATGTGTTAGTAAATCCATTTATAGTTTGGCTGGCTATTTACCTTGAATATTTTGCAAATGCTTGTGGGTTTAGGAGTACATAGACAATAAATAACTTTATGCATACTGGCTTTAATATTTTGGATAGAATAATTTGTGAGTAGATTTATTTGAGAGCTCATTTGATATATAAATTTATTATCGCATTCTTATCTTAGAGTAGTATTCTATATGCAAATGCATGATGCAATTTTAAAATGCATGATGAGTTATTGGTGTCTTGATTTCAATTAATATGAGTTGTGTCCACCCAGAGGAGGGGTACCTAGGAGGTCCTCAGGATCCTAGCTTTCTACAGCTTCATCCAGAACATTCATCATATTTTATATGGGAAGAACCGGTACATGCATATATTCATCTACTATTTCCATTAGCTTGTTATTTTTCAATAAATTGTAGTTTGTTTCAATTTCATATGAGAAGTATATGTGTATATATATTGTGACTCGTATGTGTTTTATTTGTTGTATTTCATGAAAAATAAGAAATTCGAATCGATGAGAAGACTTTTCAATTGAGCAATTGGCATCTAACCAATAAGCAACTTCAATTAGTGAACGCGATTGGGTTGGGTGCTCTATCTATCATTTGACCAGGTTGAATTGATCATCCTTTGGTTGCAGCCAATGCAGCGAGGTGGCGTTCAGAGACCGATTCATTCCATTACAACATTCAAATTGGTGAGATGACGCCAATTTTATTTGATGTGTACGAGATTTTAGGATTGGTTGTGGATGGCGAGCATGTTACATGCCGTCCTATTAGTGACATCTATGAGTTTGTAGAAAACAATAGTCCCCACTAGAGGCAACCTGACAACCATAAAACATTCATGGTTGAAGGCTAATTTTAGGGAATTGCCACCTGATGCAACCCCTGTAAAAGTAGTCAGATATGTTCATGCCTATCTACTCTTCCTCATCAGCGTTACCATTTTCGTTGATGCATCAGTTGCAACAGTTCTAACAAGGTACTTGCAATTAGTTGAAGATATTGAAGAAGCTGGCAGATATGCATGGGGTGCTGCAGCCGTCGCCTATTTTTATCGTTCTTGTGGAAAAGCTTGTACTTTCAAGCGAACACATTTTAGTAGTTCAGCCACTCTTATGCAAGTAAATTAAATTTTTGCATAAACATAAGCATAATAGTTTAGACTACTTAGAAAAATATTTTTTACTTATCATAATTTGATATAATGCAGTGCTGGTCTTATGAGCATATTATGCATATGAGGCTCATACCGCATATTATCTCTCCAAATATGCCTATAGCAAAAAGATGGGAGCCACCGAAGAATTATTATGACAATCCACATAATCTGATGCCTCCCATTAAACAAGAATTCGATAACCTCCAACCTAATAGGTTAGTTTGTACTTTGATATTCATTACTTTCAATTATATATAAGTATTTGTAATTCTGTTATTGACTGATTGTCGTATGTGTAATTGTACTTCATATAATAGGTAATATGGAATCCCTATTTCGGGCTTGATGAGGCCATTTTAGATGATAGGTATGCGGCATTCCAAACTGCAATGTGTATAATGACTCTTATTTTTAATGATATTGCTGAGCCATACATGTCAAATTGTATTTGCCGCATTCCTCATATATTGGTAAGAGGTCTAGCAAACAAGGTGGGCAGCGAGATCGGCGAAATGTTGATTATGACAAAATGCATCATTGGTTGTCTTGCCATGAGCACGTAATGGCAGACATTGAAGTCGATACTGCCAATGGGTTGTCCTTAGAGGAGTACAAGGCCTGGTGTAGCCGAGTATCTTATCCTATTATACACAATATCGCTAACCCACCAATAGACATTTTGCAACCTCATAACCAGGAAGAAGAATAGGTGGTTCCTGCACATGAACCACAATATATAATGATACGTCGAGGTTATAAGGATCGGTTGATATGGATATATCAACCTACAAATTGTTTTAGTTTTGTACTTGCCTATCAATTGTATGTTTATATTAACCTACAAAATGTTTTGCAGGTTAGTGCAGTTCAAGCTAGTACAACCATGTTAGCAGAGGCACTTACACTTAGACAGAAGTAGTACCCTGAAGTCTATAATCGCATTAACAACGTGTTTATGTTGTTTAAGTTTGTGCATGTCGACATTAAAGATATAGAAGCCAGGATAAAAAATTTACAATGTAAAGTTAATGACGAAGTGGTACAATAAGAGGGCGGACAAGATGTAGTGGGTGAGAGTAGTCGGACTGCAGCTGAAGTCTTGGCTCCATCCACACAACCTGCAATTGAGGAGCCTAGAAGACATACCACGATAAAGAAGTAGTATCAGCCCAAGAGAAGGCGACCAATGTAAATGTATTTTTTGGCAATGTAATGGTCATTTTGACCATTATAATATTATGAAAAGACAATGTAATGGTCATTGAATACATTTGTATTGTTTTGAAAGGATAATGTAATTGTACATGACTCTATTTTTTTGGGAATTCCTTATATTTTGTCGTGTTATATATATATATATATATATATATATATATATATATATATATGTGTGTGTGTGTGTGTGTGTGTGTGTGTGTGTGTGTGTGTGTGTGTGTGTGTGTGTGTGCATTTGTATAGAGACTATGATCTAAACTTGAAAAACTTGAAAATTGACAGATCTATCAAAACTTGGAAAACTTGTATAGAGGAATGTGGTTTCAGAAAAATAAGGTAATCTATTTAAAAAGAAATAGAGTAAATGAATGAAGAGCGGCTTAGTTATTGAGAATGAGAGAAAAGAGCAGTACATGTTATATAAACATGGTGTTCAACAAGGCTTCCAATGACAAGCTTGTATTGAGAAGTTTTAAAGACCTTGAAACCAAGCAAATTTAGGTTCCAATGAGCCTGAGGTATTTTCGGCTGTTGAACAACCGAAAACACAATTTTGGTTGTTCAACAACAGATATTTTCACAATTTTGGTTGTTCAACAACCGAAATAGTAGCTACGAAAATCCAGCAAGCTTATGGAATTCGCAGTCATAATTTCGATTGTTGAACAACCGAAAATGTGACAATTTCGGTTGTTGAACAACCAAAATTGTACATGCTCTTCTACAATAAGGAAATAACATCGTCGGTTTTTGAACAATCGAAAACACAAATTCAGTTGTTCAACAACCGAAATTACAAATTCGGTTGTTGAACGACCGAAATTGCCAACAACCGCATTAGTGACTGCAAAAATCTAGCAAGCTATGGAATTCGCAGTCACAATTGCGGTTGTTCAACAACGGAAAATGTAACAATTTCGGTTGTTCAACTGAATTTGTACATGTTCTTCTATAAGAAGGAAATAACATCTTCGGTTGTTCAACAACCGAAATTACAAATTTGGTTGTTGAACAACCGAAATTGTCACTATTTCAGTTGTTCAACAGCCGAAATGGTGATTGCAAAAATCCAGCAAGCTTCTGGAATTCGCTGTCACAATTTCGGTTGTTGAACAACCGAAAATGTGACAATTTCGATTGCTCAACAACCAAGATTGTATTTTCGGTTGTTCAACAACCAAAATTGTATTTTCGGTTGTTGAAAATTTTAAAATGTATTTTTCATGTAAAACATGATTAAAACAACCTCCTATTACATGTTAAGGTGGTACTAGTTAAAGGGGGTACTAGTTAAAGGAACATTGTCATCTTCGTACGACATTTACGGTCCTTAAAACATACCCTTGTAATGTTTAGATCAAGCTTCTATGTCCATATCAAATTTAGTTTGATCTGAACATTACAAGGGTATGTTAAAAGTTATAACAAGAAATGTTCAGATCAAACTTTATGAGCAAGAACATATGGTCATGTTCTAATTTCATAACTATGCTTGAGTTCATTACAATCACACTAACACCAAGTACAACAACACAAGATTGACAACACCTAAATCAAATCGTTAATTCCATACAAAAACACAAGATTCACAACACATAATTCACTATATCGGTTTTCTACAAGTCCTCCTATTATGACCTACTGCGCCGCATCGTTTGAACTTCATAGGCCTGGTGATGGGTTGTTCAGTCTCGGACATTTTTCGTTGCGTTTTCAGTCTACTGGCAAGGTGTGTCATCCTTGGTGGCAACACTGTCCGGTTAAACATACCTATTAACTCAATATCATTCAAGACAGGCCCAAAGGGAGTTTGAAAGGTCATTTTAAATGTTTCCACTGTGAAATACTGAAGGCAGTATGCAGTGGGATCCAAATACATATGGTTAATAGCCGCAATCGAATGAGTATACGGTATGCCACTGAGTTGCCATTTTCTACAATTGCACGTCTATTGAGTTAAATCAACAGTGTACTTTTCTGCCGATCTGATATAATTGTTAAGGCAGGCATATTAGAAAACTCATTTAATAGCACTCAGTATACTTAATAATCAATACCAACTCTAGTAGTTCTCCTTCTCAACCATTGCAAATACCAATGGAAAGAGCCCATTATTTGCATCTATAGAGATGACGCACAATAATATGCCTTGATACTTTCCTTTTAAGAATGTCCCATTAATACCAATTAGTGGTCTGCATTCATTAACAAAACCCATGATGTATGGACGATAAACAATAAATAGTTGTTTGAACCTGCCTTCATCAGCATGGATGCGAACTTCGGTTTCCGAGTTGGTTCTTCGGAGCTTTTCCATATGCAAGGGGAGGTCATGGTATTTTTGTTCATGTGTCCATCTATCATCTATCTAGCAGCATCTTTTCCCCGCGAAGCATGCATGTAGGAAAGCTTGACACCGTGATCACGTTGGACATCCTTTACGATGTCTTTCACTTTAAGTTTTGGTTGGTCAATAAGGCAGGCTTTAATCTTTTTTTCCACCCAATCACTACAACCTAGTGGCTGGTGGACCCTTCCCATTGGACCACTACATGTGTGCTCCTTAACCCATAGACTTCACTTTGAAATATGTCGTACTGCTAACTCGTAAGCACCGTACTTGTAATGTGTCCCTCTGCCTTACAAGTTGCCCACACCCGTCCGAACTCACTTTTGTCAAACTTCAGAACAAAATTATTGTGGATTGCGAAATCAACTAATTGATGCCGACATTCATTGACATTTTGAAAATATTGCCCTATATTCAATTGAACCTCGTTACCAATTCCTCTACATGGGCTCTCTAGTAGTTCAATATCCTCCATATCACGCTCTGGTACAAGCTCAGAGTCAGGCACCACTTGAATGTTTTGATCTTGATTAGGTAAAGTGTTGTATCGACTGTTGACAAAAGATAGAGTGTAAGATGAAGCAACAATTTTTACACATAAAATAATAAAATAAAGTAAATTATAGATGAAAAAGTAAATTGTAGATATACATATTCCTTGAAGATGGGTCATCACCAACAGATTCTTGTTTGGGCTCAATTGTAGAGGCAATATATACAACAATTTTCGAAGATTCCCCTCCCAATATAAAAGATACATCTATGTCATCACTTACATTAATCAAATCACGCCCACTAGAAAGACTTGTGTTCTGGTACATAATAACTAATTTGTTTAAATCACACATTGTTAAATTATCAAAATGACTTTTTAGTTCCTTCAAAGAGCTATTTTTCATTATACTTCGTAACCTTAAAGTTTCCCCTGTATAAAAGATACGTCTGTCATCTGCATTCGTCTCAAATAACCCCTTATATCGGAATATCAGTTGCACTCCCTCAGTAGCCATCGTCAATGCTACTGTATTAAATGAATAACAAAATTTGTGTTACAAAAAATCGATGCAATAAATAATACAAAAAAATTGGATATTTCTAACTACTTTAGGGTTCATAAAATGTGAGTATTACATAATAAATTGAAATAGTGTATTACTAAAAAAAGTCAAGTAATCAATAAATAACAAAAATAACAAATACTCAAACAAACACAAAATAAACAACAAATATTAATACAAACAAACAAGGTGAACAATATTTAGCCAAAACAACAAATACAATGTATCAACGTAATACAAACAATAAATATTTATACACACAACAAATAACTATACAAAGAAACAACTTCAATAATATTTAATAAATATTATTCATTAGTCAACAATACACAACAAATACTAATATAAATATAATATTCTATTAATTGTGACAAAATTAACAAAAAATAATCAACAGCATAAGGCAAGAGTAAGAACGGTATCAATCACGACCAAATAGTGAGTCAATCTCATGGGATACTGTATTGGGGAAAAGTAAAAGGAGTGTGATACGCGTATGATACTGTATTTGGCTTGTTTTCCCTCAACTTTATATATAAAAAAAATTTCTTACTCTAAGACGCGGGAAATATTGGCGAGAATATTTTTGGTTAATGAAAAACCGAAATTCGTAGAATTTCAATTGTTCAAAAACTGTGTTCAAAGTATTTTCGATTGTTGGACAACCGAAACTGTACTTCAATTCGGTTGTTGAACAACTGAAAATACTTTGAATTCGGTTGTTCAACACTTGAAAAGAGTAAAGTCATATTTTTAAAAAAATTGTGTTATGAAAGGTAAAAAATGGATGTCCCGATAATAACGGAAACTATTAGGTATATCCGTAATAATGGAAAGTATAACGGATATTAACGTAATTTTTTCATATATATATATATATATATATATATATTATTTATTTAATTAAATATTATTAAAATATTTTATATTAAATATTATTTATATAATAACACTAATCTGGTTGAGTCCGGGACAGGTCCACATGGACCTGGACCCGAATAATATTCAGATCCAGTATTTGGACCTGAAGCCAACCCGCCGGTCCAATTCTTGGACCCAGTCCCGGACCTGACAGTCCCTGGTGGGATCTAGTTCCGGGTCCATTGCCACCCTTGCTTTTGCTCCATCTATTTAGAGTGAAAAGCCAACTTTAGTGCTCCAATAATCTATGGTGATGGACTTTTCTAGCCGTTTATCAACAAAATGAGATCAAAACATGCACGAATATGGAAAAGATAAAAGGAAATTTATCAAAATCCATCTAACATATTTGACTATTTAACGTATTTACCCTTTTCAACCATTCCAACTTATGGATTTTGATAAACTTTTTAATTAAAAAATTAGACAAAATATTTAAAAGTTCATATGTTAAAATCATTTTGATAAATTTCCTAAAACATAAACATGATTTGCTTGCATAAATAGCTCTCATCATTTTGGAGTTGTTTAAGTGGTCAAAATGGGGCTTTTTACAAGGCACGATATTGATTCCCAATTTTCTATTAGCACACTATTAATAGGGGCGGCAATTGACTAGGTGGCTTGGCCCGGCCCAGTCAGCCCAACCCTAAAAGACCAGAGCATGGACCACAAAATGTGACCCAAAGGCTGGGCTGAGCTAGGACCATGTCCACAAGAGAGCTACTCCGCCTGACCCTCTTTTTCTTTATTTATTTTTTATTTTTAATTTTATTTAGCTCAACCCGGCCATGGGGCTTGGGCCGAGGCCTTTTTAGCCCAATCCTAGCAGGGCCAACCTTGTGGGGACATGGTCGGGCTAGGACCAGCCCGTTGCCAGCCCTATAATTAACATTGCTCAAAGAAAATCAAGTTAAAAAAACCAACAAAGACAATCAATGAAACAAAAAGAAATATCACATGAGAATAAATTTATGGCAAGTTTCTTGGAAGTTTATTATCAAAAGGAAAATGATTTGATAAGGCTACAGCCCAGTGAAAATAATTAGAGTTGTAGCCTTTCTCACCGTCTATTATTTAATAATAGACGGTGAGGATTTGTGATAGGGGAGTCAACTGAAATTGGGGCACCTTTCTTTCTTATCAAATAAGAGAAAAAGAGAGAGAAGCAAGGTAAAAAAAAAAAAGTAAACACAACTTTCTATCTTATCTATGTTGAGAGAGAGATGATGTTGTCCCGTCCATTATCTGTATTGTATGAATCAGAGAAACCTCAAGAGGAAGAAACGGTGAAGAGTAAAAGAATATTGAATCTAAAAAGAATTTAGTATAGCTTTTCATACATGGTGAAGAGTATTTCCATCTTTATTTTCTATTTTCTAATTTATATAGATTTTATATATTTTTTCGAGCTAATCAAATAGAACTAGGGTTAAGTTTTGATGGACTTTTCTGCAAATTTCACTTTTCTTTTTGGAAATGTAAAGTCCCATGTTTTGGAACTTCAACAAGGATTGGGGGACTACTGTTTCTTCCATCTTGGACTTGAATTCGAATTATGGGGTGGTCCACCATTGCAAGCAGTATTCGTCCTAGTGTTTTTTTTTTTGGATTGGGACCTTTGCTTCGGTCTTTGATTTTGCAGGAGGCCTTTTAAGCTCTTTCTCAATGGAAAATTTAGAGATAGAAGAGAGGTGATTTGGCCGAGAGGAGAATGGGACGTTCTAAGGGTAAATTGGGGAGAGAGAAGAGAATTGGATAACTCTGAAGAGAGAGGGCAATGGATTATGGGAAGAGGGTGGAGAGTTTAGAAAAGGACAAAGGATACCAGGGCTCCCGATCTTTTAAGTTTTGTCGGGTAGCATAAAGAATCTGCACCGTCCATATAGATGAACGGTGCAAAGAGCCACAACCCAACTGCAGGCCTATAGAAACCCCATCCTTATCAAAATAATATATTTGTATTTTCACAAAACAAATTTTCCAGGCAAATTTGGCCTTTTCTTCGTTTGCTTTCTATGTGTTAATTAATCCTTTTATTATAGCGTGCTCCCGCAAGCGCACATTGTATATTTCTTCCTTATGTGAGATATAATTTTTTATCCACTTTAGAATCATTGGATGATTATTTATTTTTAAAAAAAATTGTATGGATTTTTGATTTAAATAGGTTTTTTATTTGACGATCTAAGTTTACAATGTACTCCACAAGAGCACTCCCAATGGATTTAATTTTTGGGAATGAGTTCGGAATTTGATGTTCCTAATTGGCTTTTAGCGTTTTAGAGAAATGACCAATTCATAAATTGAAAATTTGAAGCAAACTAAAATTTGGAGAGATTGAGGAAGATATTGCACATAGAATTGATGTTGGGTCGGTGAAGGGAATATTGTGCAATAAGAATTTATATGATCACCGCATGCCAATGAAGCTGAAAGGAAAGTTATATAGGACATTTGTGAGACCATTTTTGCTTTATGGGGCAGAATGTTGGACGGTTAAGAAACAACATACTAATTAGATAAGTGTAGTTGAGGTGAGGATGTTGGTATGACTGAATGGCAAGACAAGAAGGGTTATAATTTGAAATGAATACATTTAAGAGAACTCAGGTGTGGCTCCAATAGGTGATAAGATAAAATAGACTTAGGTGAGATGACCATATACAACACAAACCCTGGACAATACCTATTATGAGATACGAGTTGGTTCAAGTGGAATGCTTAAAATGGGCAAAGGGTAGGCCCAAGCCCAAAAGAACATGGTTGGATGTAGTGATAAAAGATATGGGGACTAATGGCCTCACTGAGGGTATGACCCTTGATATAGCAGAATAGCTTACCAAGATTCGTGTAGCCGACTCCAAATAGTTGGAAAAAGGTTTTGATGATGATGACTCACTAAAAATTTCAAATTACCCAATTCAAGCATTGGAATTCCAAAGCAAATCACTTGTTTCACATTATAGCAATCAAAAAATATGGTCGAGTTAGCTCGAGCTCAGTCGAGTTACTCCTTCTCATATAGTAGCCGAGCCGAGTTCCCACATACCTTCTCTGGTGCATAGAAATTTGTACAGTAGTATGCACGAGTAGAGTCAGCCCAAGTTCTACAGAGCTTGGGTAGAAACAACATTATTTTATTTTGGGAGGAGCAGTGGGGGATATTCACCCCTTGTTTTCATCTCTAAAAAGAGGCAAAATTTCCTTTGTTTTCATCTCTCTTCCCAAATGCTTTATGTCTCTCTCTCTCCCCTTTTTTTATAGTTTGAGAATTTATTTATTGTTAACTTAGATTCATTAATAGGAGCCAAAGCTCAAGATTACAAAGTGTTACAAAGAACGTAACAAAGACGAAAAGAAGGGAGAACAGAGAAGAGAGGAGGGAGAGAGAGGAGGAGATAGAGGGTAGGGGGAGAGCCCCTAGGGGGTAGATCTAGCAAGAGCATCAATCATGCCATTTTGTTCATGATTAACATGGCAAAAGACTATGTCTTTGCCAATAACGGCTAATTGAGTATCATCCATTACATTTGTCCAGAGCCAAGGCACCTTGCAAGGGTGTTTGCACTATGAAATAATGTTCGCCGAGTTACTTTCAATAATCACTTTAGAGTGACAGCCCTGAAGCCTGACTCATTCGTTAACAGCACGAAGCTTGACTTCATGAATATCACAATGTTGAAGACCACCACTGTAAGTAAAAATAGCCTCTCCAATATGGTTCTTAAGAAGGCCACCATAACTCACTACACCATCAACTGATCGAACACTTCCATCAAAACTTAGTTTGAGCCACCCCAGCGGAGGTGGTGGCCAAGCAGTGGACATAGCTTTCTTCAAGAAACTTGAAGGAAAACAATCATTGGAGTATAGATTAAACTTCGATAGAGTCTGAACCCATCGTGTGGTCCCTCAGATAACCTGATCTATAATGAATTAGAAATCATGAGATTTCCCTTCAAAATCCTGACATTCCTCTCTTTCCAAATGAATCACAAGACCACTGCCTCCACTGACCTCCACAGAAAAATACTCATCTTAGGGAAAGGAGAGTTAAGAATCATGTGGAAAAACTACTGAATATGTTGGGGTATTAGCTATTTCCAATTCGAAATGGATGCCACCCAACACCACATAGAATAAGAGAACAAACAGTGCAAGAAAAGGTGACTGCTGCTCTTAGCTTCTGACTTGTAAAGGATATTACCGTCTACTAGAATTTCCCCCTCTTCCTTAACTATTCCCCAATTAAAACTATGTCTTGTTCTAGCAGGCATAGAAACACAATAACTCTCTTAGGGCCTTTAACATACCATATCTTATCACGTCCGTTCGAGCTCTGAAATATCTTGTCATTGGAAACTTCAGCATAAAGAGATTTAACCGAGAATACACCATAAGTCGATAGCTCCCACATGAAAGAGTGAGTCTCTTCTCCTAGGGTCATAAAGTATAGAATGGAGCAGCTGCAGAACGAAGATGAATTGATGTTCATAGATAGCATCAATCCTACGGTTATGTAGGGGATACTACGCTAAAACTTACTTTCCCTCAAATTTTGGGATTTTTATTTTTTTTGGTTTTTTTTGAAGCATTCTCATACTTCTAGTGTACTTGGCCCCAACCCCATCCAAGGTACTTAGCTCCGGCAAGGCCCCAAGTGAAGTATTTTAACCTTGTTTTAGAGTAGAGTGGTTCAATAGTTCAAGTTTCAAATAGTTTGATGTGCTCTATTTGATAAAAGGGAAATTTATGTATGGACCGGTTTATAATACCGTTGTAATAAAATGGCCCAAAAATAGGTCGTTATTACCCAGAAGGATGGAATCCTGATTTTTTAATTTTTTTGCCAAAGTTTGGTGGCTTCCTCTCTCTTCTTTGAACCTGGCTCTTTTGCTCTCATGTCTTTTGACTCTTCAATCATTCTTTCCCCCTTCTCAGTCTCTCTCTTCCTTCTCTCTCTACCAATTCCAGTTCTCTCTCTTCTTCTCTTCCTTGTCTTTCTAATTCTTGTGTTTTCATTCCTCAACCTTATTCTACAGCTTGCTTTATGGCCATGGCCATGGCCATGGTCGAAACTCTAAAGTTCTCTTTCTCTACATTTCTTCTGCAAAATCAGGATCTCAAACCCTTATTCTCTCTTCATTCTCCTTCTTTCACAAAAGTATGGGTCATGGTGGCCAAGCCTGTGGCTGAAACAGAGCGCACTTAATTAGGGTTTCCAATGATGGGCCTTATAGAAGTTGCAAAAATTTAAGTAATGGGAAAGTGGGTTTATACAAAAATGGACAGAAAGATGGGGGTGCTAATTCTGAGAGTTTTCTCTGACATTTGTGGAGGATTCATGGATGGATTGCAGTGGAAAAATACCATCAAATAGAATTTTGAGGAATGGGGTAATCAAGGGATTAGATGACAATTTTCAAAGAGAAATTTGAGGAATGGGGTAATCAAGGGATTAGATGACAATGAATATCAAAGAGAAATTTGAGGATTGGGGCAATCAAGGGATTAGATGACAATGAAGATATCCGAGTAACAGAAAGGAGACAGGGTTAACAAAGATAAGGTTAACAAGCAGTTCGATGTTTGAAAACTTGGAATGGGGTAAACTTGGCAAAAATAAATAAAAAGTTAGGATTTCGTCCTTCCAAGTAATAATGGTTTATTTTTGGGCCATTTCGTTATAACGGTATTCTAAACCGGTCCGTACGTAAATTTCCCTCGATAAAAAGCTCACAATGAAAAGCTTTGAAAGGGAGGCCATGGTTGGATCATAAGCACCCAGAAATTTTAACAAAACTCCCGTGTGGAGGATTTGATTCCCTCCTTTTTCCCTCTTCAAGAGAAATAAGAAAACAATCAAATCCTTTTACCTTTCCTCTCTTAAGTGAGAAAGTGATATGTTGTTTTTGGTGGAGTACAACTACGGGTGGGAAATGGGTGGGGTTCGACCCTTGGACCTAATGGGTCAACTCCATAGGGTCCAACTCTGGACCCGGACAATGGATTCTAAGGGTTGGGTCTAGGTTCACTTGACCTTGACTTGACCTCGGTTAGGTCCGAGTCTAGATCTAGCTTGGATCTTATCCGGTCGGGTTGGGTCCAAATCATGGACAACCCAACCCGACACGACTTGATATATATTAGTTTAAAATATATATTCATTATATAGTAATTATCATCATCAGCTGAGCTTTATCACAACTATTTGTTGTTGGTTATACGAATCACATTATGTCATTCCATTCTATCAAGAGTCATACCTTTAGCAAGGTTATAAGTCACCACATCTCTCTTCACTACTTTTATCCCTATCATTTTAGGCCCTTTCCTTGCCCATTTAGAGTTTTCCACTTGAACCAAATCGCTTCTTTTAATCCGTGTTGCTCCAGGTCACCAAACTTCCTAAATGTATTTTCTCTCATCTCATCGCCTACTAGAGTCAACCCTAAGCTCCCTCGAATATATTCATTCAAAATTCTCTATTTTCTTTGGTTAGATGCCTCGATCTCGCCCTCATATAGAGAAGACTTGGTGGCTTGGCTCTGGGTTAGAGATGGACCCGGGACCTGATACCACTCTCTCGTGAATCGTGTGAAGAAGACACGGGCAGAAATACCAACTGGTGAGAGAGGAATTAAGGTGTGAGGTGGGACTTATCTCACATAAGTCTGTGACGCACTTGGGCTAACTCGTGTAGGTGCCATCTTAGATCACGCTGGAATGCCCCTCGAGTTTATAACCGGTTCGAGATCGCCTCCTTTGACCTATTGCTTTTTTTCCTACAGTCACACACACACACGTTAGAACATAAGACAAGTGGGTCTGAAGACCCCACCTTGTCATAGGATGAGCGCACACGTGCGTGTGTACTCAAAAGAAAGTGAAAAGATATTATGATGGAGTCCATGCCCATTTGACAGCCTTACGACATCTCCTTTACAAAGGATTATTTTACAGTGTAGGGGGAGAGAACAAAATGGTTAGATAAAGAAAGAGAAGAAGGTAGAAAGAGAAAGAGAAAGAGAAAGAAATACAGACGGCGGATTGCTATCGTCTGTGAAGAGGGAAGAGGGAGAAAGAACACAGACCACAGCTTGCTGCCGTCTGTGAAGAGGGAAGAGAGAGAAAGAACATAGACAACAGCTTGCTACCATTTGTGAAGAGGGAAGAGAGAGAAAGAACACAGACGACGACTTGCTGCCGTCTATGAAGGAAGAGAGAAAAAGAGCACAGACAGTAGCTTGCTGCTGTTTGTGAAGAGGGAAGAGAGAGAAAGAACACAGATGGTGGCTTGCTGCCATCTGTGAAGAGGGAAAAGAGAATACAGGAACGGCATTGAAGCCTACCAAAAATGATAAGCCCACGTCACTGCCCTTGTAAGAGGAGAGATACAAAGAGAGAAAGGAAAGAAGAAGAGAGAGGAAAGAAATGAACAAGGAGAAAGGAAAGACAAGAAAAAGAAAGGAAAGAAAAGAGGAGAGAGAAAGGAAAGAAGAACAGAGAAGAAGTAAAGGAGAGAGGAGAAAAGAAAGAAAAAAGGAGAGAGAAAGGAAAGAAGAGAGAGAAAGGAAATAAAAGAGGAGTGAGAAAGGAAAGGAGCAAGAAAGCAAGGAAAGAAAAGAGGAGAGAGAAATGAAAGAAGATAAGAAGAAAGAAAAAGAAAAAGAGAAGAGAGAGAGAGAGAAGAAAGAGAGAGAAGAGAGAGAAAGAGAATACAGAGAGAGAAGAGAGAGAAAGAGCACAGACAGTGGCTTCGCCGCGGTCAGTGAAAGGAGAGAGAAAAAAAGAAAAAAAGAGAAAGGAGAAGAGAGAATACAGGGACGGCAAGGAGGCCCGCCAAAAAGGGTGGGCCCACCTCACTACCTCTGTGAGAGGAGAGAGACATAGAAATTACAGGATCCACAATGAGGCCCGCCAAAAAGGGTGGGCCCACATCGTTACCCTGTGGAGAGGGACAGACAAAGAGAGAATAGAGAAGAGAGAAAAAGAAGAGAAAGTGAAAATCGCAGATGGCGGCTTGATGTCATCCGTGAAGAGAGAAAATAGAGAAAGGAAAGAGAAGGAGAGGAAAGAGAAATAAGAGAGAGGAGAGAGAAAGTTACAAGGGTACCCATTTATGGTTTTCTCTCTCCTCTCTCTCTCTCCAAGACGTGACCCAAAACTTAAAGCAAAAGGGATTCTTAATAAAATTAAGAAAATAGGGGCAAATGATGATTTTGCCCCTGTACCAACAATCTGTGAAATTTTAAAGACGTCCTTGCAATGGCCATGCAATCTTCACGATCTTTCAGGATTCGTTCGGGGTCCTTCTAGTCTTCATCGGGCCAAAAGATTATTCTTTTCTTGATCGGCTCGGAAAGGTGATCGTTTTGATACCTATTTCGTGCCAAGGATCGGACTCTTGGGCCATGATCATGACGCAGCAAAACATGGAAAAACGTGCGACCTTCGATTTAAGATCCAACTCGTTTCTCAGTGTTTTTCGCTTGTTTCTTCATTGTAGTGTATCGAACATGTTGTCACGATCGTTTTGCAAAAAGAATGGCTCGATTTAGTACCCGAACGACCGTTTTCCAAATTGGAAAACTTTAGTCGGAGTTTGGATTCTGGCGACCGAAATTGTAACAACTTCGAACTCATCGTGGTGGAATTTGACCGTCCATCACGAGCGAGGTTTGGCTCAGATGAATCCTCTGACCTTGTGCTCGTAATGGGTCTAGTTTGAAGTCGATCCAACACGCGAGCGTCGTGATATGGGCGCCTGATCGAGGATACATATTGCTGAAAATTTCCTACTACTTCGAGAAATTTTCCGGCAAACTTTTCTCCTTGATTTCTCTAGGCTCCGACCATGTTATTATGCGTGCCATATATCAAATCGACCAGGTCGAGGAGACGAACATGCTCTCTAATTTGAGCTCTATCCGACTTAGGATGAGGAAGATACGGCCATGTGAAGTTTGCCCTCGAAATTGAAAATCACAGTTTCTATTAATGGAAACCGGTTCACCAAAAGTGTACCGTAATAGTGTACGACTTATCCATTTTGGCAATGTGGCCATAACTTGCTCCATATGTGTCGGAATGCACCGAAAATTGGTATTCGGGGGTTTTCGACCGTTCTGAATCCATTGGTGATGGTCTAGAGACCATTTGATGCTCCGATAATGGTTATGTAATTCAAAGTCTATTTTCACCATGATAGAGGCAAAATTTTCCGAAACTGTTTTGTCGTCTGCACTGCCTTAAACTCGTCAAATTGCAACGAAACTTGGTAGGTGTTCTTAAGAGACCATTAGGAATGATCTTGAACCTTTTTGAGCCATTCTGAGACTGTTAAAAATTTCACTTATGGATCAGAGCTTATTGACCTACGGCTTTCATAGTCCACAGGCATTTTGGCACCTGCAGACCTAGGTCGCGAACTGCTCTCTTCTTATTCACATCGGAGATACAAGTGATGGAAAATGACCTCAAACATTCTTGTCTTGCCACTCATCCATCTCAAAATCATCATCTTAGCTACACTCTCCTAAAAGCATGGTTGGTCTTACAACAGTCCTATAAAAATTTTCCTTCAGTTTCATTATATGTGATGATCTCATAAGACTCCAGAAGCACAGCTCCAATTCATCCACCTAGCTTTAATTTTATGCACAACATCTTCTTCAATCCCTTTAATTCCATGAATTATCGACTCAATATATAAAAAATAATATCTTTTATGTACTTCTTGGCCATCAATCTTAACTAATCTCTCATTTATGCTCTTATTAATACCAAACATCCATTTTACATATTTTGTCTTAATCCGACTAATTTTAAAACCTTTAAATTCTAGAGCATCACTCTCAAGTTTTAACTTTGTGTTGGCGTTGTCTCTAGCCTTTTCAATCAGAGTTATGTCATCTGCAAACGACATAAACTATGGCACTTCATCATGTAGATACCTAGTTAACTCGTTCATAACAAAAAACACAGAGATATGGGCTTAATGTTGGGCTTTGATGTAGGCCTACTGTCACTAAAAACTCACTTGTCTTTTTACTATTTGTTCTCACCGTAGTTAGTGCTCCCTTAATATATCTCTCACCATGTCAATATATCATCTAGAGACTCATTTCTTTTCCAATATCTGCCAAATTAACTTTCTATATATCCTATGGTATGCTTTCTCTAACAAAAAAAACCATATGGCTAATTTTCTCCTCTCAAAATATCTCAATCAATTGTCTAAGTAGGAAAATAATCTCAATTGTTGAACTCTATGGCCTAAAACCTAATTGATTTTTTAATACAATCGTTTCATGTCCCAGTATCACTCAATCACTTTCTCCCATAGATTCATAGTGTGGCTCACAAATTTGATACTTCAATAGTTTGTACAAAATATTTTTGTTCCCTCAATAATTCATTATATAGCATAAAATAGAGTATTTTTGTATGCTTTTTATTTATAAACCCAGTGATTTATGTCTAACTTAAACGTACTCAGATCGGGCCAGGGCTCAAGTTGACCCCAATTTGGACCAACCCATTCCCAGCCCTAAATAGAGCATGGCAATGAAACGGGTTATGTTGGATTTCCCCAAGAAAGCGTTTTTTAAGAATCTCAAGCTCGAGTTCTAAGACCAGGAGAGAGAATGAAGGAAGCTCGAGAGAGAGGCTTGCGAGAGAAAGAGAGAGGGGCTAGAGAGAGAGAGGAGTTGGGGAAATGGCACTCCACCTCTATAATTTGTTTGAATTGTCACTTTCCATGCCATAGCGAGCAAACGTGAGAAAACATTTTCTCATCTTTGGTAATTACAATGAACTGCCTTTAAACAATGTAGAAAATGCACGCTTTCGGAAAAAATATTTTCTAAAAAAATATTTTTATGAAAACAGATGTACCTATAACCCACATTACTTTATGACAACATTACCTATCAAAATTCGAGACCCCTAACTCATTACATGGTTCTTGCTCCCCAGACATCTACAATCGTGAGGTACAATCATGCACAAAGATACACTACAAAGGATGAGGTTTCTCACAAGAAAGACGCGTCCCGATACTAGAAATTTGCATTATGACTTGAAAATCGATTTTCGTCCATGCTTATGGAACTTAGAGCTCCAAAAATAACACAAACCTAGCATATTTATGAAGACTAAAAGAAAAAAAAAGAAAAAAAGTGCTGCGACATGGATAACTTTGGGGGCTCAAAATCAAATTTCCTTTTAATCCATGTACAACTAGGTGTAGATGATGGGTTTACAAGCTTATGGCATCAGGACGGGTTTTCCGGTGAGATTTGAGCCGCACCTATATGCAGCCATGTCTCATTCATTCATGTTATTGATCATGTTCATACCAATTTTCCCTTTTCATAGATAAGAACCAAATTATGCATTTGAACCAAACCATGTAATTGAGCTCACAATGGCTGGATTTTGAGGATTGCCCCAAAAATTCAAAATAAAAATTTTAACCAAGTCTCATTAGTTGTGGAAAAGCAAAGTAAAATAAGAGCCACCCAAATTTAGGCCATTTTAACATATGGCACTACTACCAAACTCACGTTCTCCTCCTATTTGACTTGGTATAGTTGGATACAGTTAAAGTTGAAATATTTCCTCTAAATCAATCTCTCTCTCTCTCTCTCTCTCTCTCTCTCTCTCTCATGGTTTTCAAGAGGGCCAGTTCCTGTACCAACCAGACCAGGCCGAGACCAGGCCACTTATACCCAAAGTGACTGTATGGTTGCAGAAAGGGTTGGGCTCAATATCAGCCATAGCAATCACAAAATCAGCCACATTAGCTGAAATGGCCATCAGCCTCACAATTCTATCTCCCCTGATTTTCTTCAACCTCTCCTCCTTTTCGATCTCATCACACTCAACCAATTTGATTTCTCTCTCTGCCAAAATCCCCTCTCTGATGGCTATCAAGTCCAAAATAATGAAGAAAACATAGCCAAAGGCCTCACCAAATGCAGAGACATAGCCAGAGGGTGCAATGAACCGACGACCGAGAGCCCCTGCCTTAGCGAACAGGAGCATGTGGTCGAAGAAGAAGTAAACCATCTCCCCTCCATTTGCCAAGAGCGAGAGTGACCGGAGAAAGGGCGATGTGGCTTGATTCCGGCGAAGTGCATTGAATCCAGTGAGGAAACGGCCAGTTCGAAAGGTTTTTCGGCTAAGGCTGCACGTCACCTCGAGGCCTTTTGCGCGCTGAGCTAGCCCTGGGCTCGAGGTGTGAGTGTACCAGTGAACCAGCTTAGACACATATTGCATCGTCTTTACGAGCTTGTCGATGCCATCTCTCTTCGCCAAGAACACCACCAGCTTGCCAACTGTGTCATCCTTTGGAGCCTCCACCCCCATGACTGATAGTTGAGAACTTCTAAGCTCTAACACCAATGGAATAAGGATCTAGAGAAAGAAAGTGGGCGTTTTCTCTATAGTATGAGAAATTGGGTGTTCTTGCAAAATTTGTGAAGGATATATGTAGAAGACGTGAGGGGAGCAGGGCTACCACTTCTTTGGTGTTATCCTTTTGAAATGGTCTTTATCAATTGGAATATGGATTGCCTTCTCCTCTCTCATCCTTTGCAGCCAGCTCCATGGCTGGGATTGTTCCACCATATATATATATATATATATATATATATATATATATATATAGCAATACATCTTGACGTCGATATTTGGGCACCAAAACAACCTCTTCTAGTGAAATTTTTGTGATAGGTTCCAATTTGATTGTATATATATATCGATTACATGTTTTGGAAATAATGTATTTTGTAATACATTTTTTAACCGTCAATTTTAAAGTTTTCATATATATGTTGATTTACACTTTTTGAAGCTTTAAACTTTATAAATAGAAATAAAAATATATTTTAAGACTATCACAAAGATTTTCAATATTGAAACCACATTTCTCGATACTATCTGAAGGTAGGCTCTAATTTAATTGTTTAGAGCCTAAGCTCTCTCTCTATATATAGGCAGTAATTTCATACAACGGTTGTATAATAGTATAATGGAAGCACACTTCTAAAAAACTATGTTTGTGGTATTTTTAGAGCCAAAATTTTGCACACACTCTTTTCATCTCAATAATCAATATATATATATATATATATATATATATATATATATATATATATTGTATAGAGACTATTTACATTTTGTATAAAGAGGTCACGATTTTTAACAATTGGATATGACATTAAATAAATGAAGTGTATCACAACATTCAAGATAGTTTCTTTTGGATTATGTGCCTAATCAATTACACATCATCAACCACTAGCTTTCATTTCCAAAAGCCAATATGATTGTAACCTCCTTGTATCAAAAGTAAATGGCTTTCTTGTATCAAAAGTAAATGGTCTGATTATATACATTTCCTACTATATATATATATATATATATATATATATATATATATATATATATATATATGAGTACCTATAGCATACTCTCACATGTACGCACTTTGCAATTACTCTCTTAGTAAAGCGAGCTAATTAGCTCAAATTCCGGATCCACTTAAGATTCATAGGTGATTACTTGCAAGGAAAAAAATTCATATTTGACTATCAGAAAATTGGACAATCTTCAATCTTAGGGCTTCTTTTTTTCCCAGCACATATAGAATGTATGTTTTTTTCTTTTCCCTCTCTTCTCTCTTTTCTTTTTTATTTATTTATTTATTTATTTATTTATTTATTGATTTTTTTATTTTTGAGATTTTATGCCAAGTTGAGAAAATTACTTTCCAAAATTTGGAGTCCAAAAAATACTTAAAATAGGGTTTCATCCAAGGGAATGAATGGACTACATACTCCCAGGGGAGTACTCCACATATATATATATATATATATATATATATATATATATATATATATATATATATATATATATATATATATCAAAGAGAGTGTGGTTTTCTTACAAAATACATGACAGCGCTATGTGAGGGAAGCTGGCAAAGTTTGAACCAATGGCTGCGAAATTTTTGGCATTATCCTTTCGTGTAATCTTTTCGTCTGGACTGCACACAGCTTCTAAAAAGAATAGCCTAATCCTAGGAGATATAAAGCAACAAAACCCATTTCTCATAGATGATCAGAATATGGAATACATGCACATGCCCACATGCATACATACCCATGTATGTAGCGCATACATAATGACATACACTGTATTTGATGCATACCAACAGTTCAACTGAAAGAGAACCCGGCCCACCAAGAAAATCTTGACCATCCATTGTATCCTTTCAAGGGATACATCACCATGCACAGACGTGTAGTAGTTGCCAAGGGGTGGCAATGGGTCGGGTCCCATTGGACCAGGACTTAGGGTTCAAAATTTGGACCCATACTCTATGACTATGAGCTACTTTTTTTTTTTTTTTTTTTTGCCCTTTTCTCTCCCATCTTATACCCATATTATTGCCAACATTTACAGTATTGTGTAACATTTATGTATACCACATTCATTACTATTTTACATAATAATTGGAAATTTCTAAGAAACGAAGTATAGGGAATATTTATGAATACCCACACAGCGGTCGGGTTCGGGTCGGGTCCAACTGAACCCATACCCAATTCTGGTCTAAGTTTTTTACCCAGACCCGACCTTTCAAGTTCAAAATTTGGACCCATAGCTGGACCCAAGGTCAGGCTTACTCGTCGGGTCTCAGGCTATCTCTTTTCCACAAACATTGAATAAAGCAGGATCATCCATT
This sequence comes from Amborella trichopoda, assembly GCF_054954075.1. Lineage (NCBI taxonomy): Eukaryota > Viridiplantae > Streptophyta > Magnoliopsida > Amborellales > Amborellaceae > Amborella > Amborella trichopoda. The sequence goes on from NC_142348.1 coordinate 4,584,348, forward strand.
TATAGGCTAAAATTGACGTATACATTGAATAAAGCAGGACCATCCATCCTACCTATCTCTTTTCCACAAACATGAGAGAGAGAGAGCATGAATGCTAAATTGTTATTTTCTTTACAAATCCATCCAAAATTTTTCTGGCCTTTTTTCACAGGACAACAAAAAAAGAAACAGATACTAACAGGTGAGAGGGGTACATATGTATAAAAAGAGAGACAGAGAGCATGGCCATCGTGGAACCCCGTCTTCTGGTCACCACGAATGCTCATTTGTTGCTTTCTTCCTTCCAATCACCTCGTCACTATCACTGTTCAAATTTCAAAATGCACAGGAGCTAGGGGTGGCAATGGACCAAGACCCGAACCCGGATCCGACTTTAGTGTTATTATTTAAATAATATTATATAATTTTAATAATGTTTAAATAAATATAATTATATATTTTAGTTATAATATTTAAATAATATATCTATATATATATATATATATATATATATATATATATAATTTAAATTTTTTTTGGGTTGGATCCAATCGAAGTCTAAGCCCAAGTCAAATCGGATCGGGCCCAAAAATATTTTTGGATCCGGATCCAACCCAGCCCATTGGCAGCCCAACTACTTTGTCGGGAACAACCACGACGAGGCGCACCTACTCTTCCTTCCAATTCCTAGATACGTCCTCCCCCATGTCATCCAACACCATGGCACAATGCAGATCCCCTATTATTTATGAGGGCCCATGAATGCCATGGATGCATGCATTCCGTACGATGAAAGCAAATTTGTCCACGCAACTATGACACTAATGCAGAAGAGCCATGTAAAATTCAATCAAATTGACTTGTTAAAATTATAAACAAGGTCGGTATGAGGTTTGACAATCGGTCCGACGTCCCCATCCTCATTGTCCAGATTGTGGTGTTATACCACATTATACGCAATACGAGGATGGAGATATCAGATTGTTCATTTAGGCTCAATCCAATTAGCAGTTCAAGGTTCCCATCGCCGAACCGCCCACACTATGATGTTCAACCACATTATAGGTGGTTAAAGGATAAGGATCTCGGACCACCTCTAATGAGGTTTAAGACCGTAATGTAAGCAGTCCGAGGTTGGGACACAACAAAGAAAACTAAAGAAAAGAAAGAAAATTAAAACCAACAGTACACGAGTTTTCTTATAATTTTTTAGTCAATTTGACTCTTTTTGTACTTTGCCTGCTTTTTTTTTTTTTGGTGTATATGTAATTGGATGCTCAAATTTCTTCAATGGTTCATGGTCTCATGGAACATATCAAGAAGTTACAAAATGCCGAAGCCTTTTAATCATTATGAGACAGTAAAAGAGATGGGATTTTATTAGGAAAAGTATATTATAAGACTTTTTACCTTTGGTATAAGATGGTCAAAAGTAATCTTGACCATTAGATGTGGAATAGGGTGGCTGCATTTATTTCTTTGATCAACCTCAAACTTCAAAAGAAATTTTCTCAAACATTGTGACACACCCAAGCGATCAAATTTCACATCGGATGGTTGTAAGTAATTGTGACCACTTTGTATCAAAGGTAAATGGTCTCACTGTATATAAATCCTATTTTACAAAGAGGTCACATTTATCTTTGTTACAAGGAGGTCACAATTACTCCTAGTTAGTAAATGTCAAATTGGATGGCTTTAGCAATATCACAAAGTTCGAAAAAAAAACTTTGAGCTTTGAATCATGACACAACTATCTGATTTGAAATGTAATGGAACTGAGTAATTGTGCCCTCCTTGTATGAAAATTTAATTGTTTCTTTATATACTTTTCCCAAAGAAATTCTAAGAAATAACTTACAAAAAAACCATATTTGCACAGAAAATTCCAGTTATTTATCTAGAAGAAATCAATTACTTCTTGTTGGATTAGAGGTTCATTTAGCAATGAATACAAATTGTCACAAATAGCTCATTTTAATAAACCTGTATTTAATGAGTCATTTACAACAAAGGGAGTTGAAGAAACCTCTACAAAGTGAAAAACCCATCAACATTTAATTAACATTGTCTATTATAAACTCTTTAAATTTTTTCAAAAGAGAAAACCAACCATATGTGATAAGACAAGAAATGATAGAATTCAAAATGAATAGATATGAGATAACTTAGGTGTGGCTTCAATAGGTTCGATAAGATGAGGGAAAGTAAATATAGGCAGGCTGGCTATGTGCAACATAGACCTAATACAACACCATTAGGAGGTGCGACTTGGTTCAAGTAGAAACTCTAAAAGGCTAAGAGAAATATGCCCAAAAAGATACGGATAGAAGTAGTGAGAAAAAATATAATGACATTTGGTCTTACTGATGGTATGACCCTTGATAAAGAAGAATAAAGAAACATAATTTATGTAGCCGATCTTAAATCATTGGGATAAGATTTGCATGATGATGATGAAAAAACCAATCATATAATTCATGTAACATTGCCTAATAGACTATTCCATTCATCGTAGATTAGCCTCTTTTCCTTGTTTAGTTAAAATGCACATAAAGATCATCATCAATAAAAATCAATGCAAAAAGCAATCCTCCTTATCGAATCAAAATAAATATCATTTCACAAGCATAATGTTATACGGTCCCCACATATTTCGCCAACTAGAAAACATAAAGTACTACGAAGAAAATGGATTTTATACCATAAGGCTATTTACCTTTAGTATAAAGATGTCCCTTAGCCATCATACATCAAAACCAAAAACTTGGGGTGTGTCACAACATTCGAAAAAATTTCATTTCAACTTTGAGCTAAGTAAATGATATTTTCGTAACCATATGATTTCAAATCTAACAATCAATGGTGATTATGACCTTACTTACTATATACTTTTCCAAAAGGAAAAAGGAACTCCAGGTGGCCTCCTGTAAAGATAATGGCATTAAATGTTTTTCAACTCCTATAACTAATTTTCGATGAATTTTGAGATGCAGCTTTACTTTCTTTTTCTATAAAGCCTCGGCCGAATTTTGATCTTTTCCGTTGGGTGGATTTTGGATTGGACCACTCATAGTCCACTCTTTCGTTTGGATTTTGGATTGTGATTTCGCAGGCTTTGACCGATCCTTAACGGTCCTGTTCTCTACAGAAGTCAGAAAATCGGACAGAAAAGGAAGAAGAAGAGTCGAGGTAACAACCCATGTTCCCAATTCAATATTTAGTGAATATTTTTGTGATTTTTAATGTCCTTGCATTCAGTCATATGGTTATTGATGATAATTTAACTACAACTCGTTTTTCATGATTAATCCTTGGCAAATTGGATGAATGGTTGCAGTTATAGAAAAACCCAATTGCTTGAATTCATTTTCCTGACTGCGGATTGTCTAGTTTGTCATTGGGTTTTTTTTTCATTTTTCAATCCTGATAATTATAAACTTTTCACATAGGTGTTTTCCATTTCATGCCTTGAATCATCTTAGGGTCAGTTAGAACTTCATCAAATACTGCTCTTGGGTTTCCGAATGTTATTGATATGGTGTTGGTTGAGCGTCATCAAATTTGGATTGATGGGCTTATTGATCAGAGGCCCACTTAATAATTTCCCCTTGAATCCTTTCTAGCTGTTCTTGTATATGCATAAGAGCAAATGAGCAATTAAAGGAAAGCTCGTGGATAAACTAAGATTTTTTTATACTCATGGATGCTCTATGATCTGTTCTTTATGTTTTCTTATGGATATTTTTTGTTATTTGTTTGTTCTCATTTTTTATTAGTTTTCTTCCTCCTTTGGGAGGGGAAATACTGTAGCTTTAGTGTGAGAAATTACCCTCACTCCACTCTGAGAAAATGAAGAATTGGTAGGATTTTGGCTTTTGAGTGTTAAATTTGTTGCTCCCAATGACTTTCAGATAGAGGACAATAGAAAAAGAAGTTGATGAGAAGGGATGAGAGGAAATTATGTGAGCCACTGAGAGAAAATGAAGTAAATTTCAGTGAAAAAATAATACGATCTGGAGGTTTTGGGAAAAACCCAAAGGAATATTCATGATGGCCCCTTTTCTTTTTAGGACAATGAGGGCTACATCTAGTGTTTCAGAGAGGAAGAAAGAATTAGAATGGGTAAATGGTGGTTTGGTGTTTGGAATTCTGGTAAATGGTAGGGATTGAGGTAAAACAGAAAAACTAGGCTTTGCTGCCAATATCATAGCCCTAGTTAGAATAGCTCTGAAACTGCAGAAGAGACTAAGCTTCAAGGAAGATATGAATCATTTCAATTGAATGTAGAAGAATTTGACTCTTATTAATATGTATGTAAAAGCTTTGAATAAATATATATATTTGAGCCTCATGAATACTGCTTGGAAGCAATCGGTCTTGTTTATTTGGGGGAGCAATTTGATATTAATATTTGCAGCATTTTGAGTTCTATAGTTGGGGCTTCAAATTACACTGCATAATGGGATTATTAGACCTTGTACATTTCGTGATTGTTCATCGGGGTAGTTTGATAGAAATAGATTTATGTTTTACTTCTGATTTCCTATAAACATCAGTTTGTGATTTTATATCCAGATAAAACTTTCACATTTTTAGTTTTATGATAGATGGATATTCCTTATGCCCACTCTATACTTGGTATCGTGTAATTTGTGAATAGCCATGACTGTGTGCTACATTGTTTTCTATGCTTTTATTCATTTCTGATCAATAATGGGGTACTGCTTTTCTACATGTTTGATTTATATTGATCTAGTCTTTGTTGATTGTTGCTACTCCAAATTTTCTGATTGTGGACCAGTATTATCAATTCGTCTTTGTTTGAAGAAGCCTCTATCTATATGTAGCTATCTTTTCTATAACTCATTTAGCTTGATGAATTTGTTTGATCTCCTTCTTGAGTCATTATTTAGAGAGTATACTCTATGGTGTGTATGGTAACTGATCATCTCCACAGTCCACGTCAATGATTCATAGTGGGGATGAACAGGTTATCCGCCATTGCCCGTAATTGAGTTAGACGCTCAATATGAACAATTACTATAAACATTATAGACTGTGTACACTGTATTTTCCCCAAGTATAATAACATCATTTCGTCCTGTATAACTTTAGAAGCTGCAGCATGTTCACTTTGCTAATGATGCTTGTTTGAGTCGCAGAGATAAACCAGCTTGAGTTCCTGCCATATGCACCGATTCATTCATTAGAACCATGGATAACACAATGGTTCTTCTATCTCAAGCACCATCCATGCTACAGGCTAGTCCTCCTCGAGCTCAGTGGGACAGCCTGATGACTTCATTATCGAGACCATTTCTCCAACCCAAATTCCAAATGTTTAACTCAAGAAGAATACACCCTCTCTTATGCACTAGGCTGTCCCATTGGGATACCTCTTCCCTATCTAGTGCTCCTGCTGTTGATAGCGGCAGCATTATAAAAGGAAACAATATTCTCGATTCCTTCGAAGACATAGCAGAACTTCCCTTTCCTGAGAATCAGGAAACCCATGTAATAGATATGAAAAAGCAGGAGCCACGGCCTTTAAAATGGTCAATGTGGCTCTTTGGTCCTTCTATTTTACTTATAACAGGCATTATCCCCACTCTTTGGCTACCCATGTCCTCTGTCTTTCTTGGTCCAAACATATCGAGCCTTCTTTCATTAGTGGGGCTCGATTACATATTCAACATGGGGGCCACCCTCTTCCTTCTCCTGGCTGATGCCTGTGCTCGCCCCAAAAGCCTTAAAACCTATGCCTATGAAATCCCCTTGAGTTACAAATGTTGGAACATGGGCGCAAACATAGTAGGTTTAGTCGCACCTATAGTAATGCTCTTGGCCTCTCATAGGGGCTTTCTCCAACCTACTCTCCCCTTTATTTCATTTCTCATTTTGGTGGGTCCCTACCTTCTCCTCTTATCCATACAAATACTGACGGAGATGCTGACATGGCGTTGGCGATCACCTGTGTGGCTGCTGGGCCCCATTGTGTATGAGGGATATAGGTTGCTGCAATTGATGAGGGGTTTGAGGTTGGTGGGTGAGGTGGGTGCACCCACTTGGGTTGTGGAGGGTCTGAGGGTTTTGGTATCTTTGTGGGTGCTTATTCTAGGTGTTCAACTCATGAGGATTGCTTGGTTTGCTGGCTTTGCTCCTCAGACTAAGCCTCAGCCCTGAATTTGATCCTGTAAAGCCTCATCTTTCTTTTTCTTTTTTTATTCTTTCATGAGCAAAAGAAACCTACACAAAATTAAAGTTGGGGTTTGAATTTGGATATTTTGGGTCTTCAAATTTCTTGTTTCTGCCTTTCAAAATATGGAATAAGAAAACAAAAAGCAAAAATCAAAAAATTGAAGTTGGGATTTGTATTTGGATGGGGGGTTTAAATCTAATAGAAGTTGGGATTTGACTTGGTTGTAGGGGATAGTATTTCCCCATGTAAGAAATGAGATTGTTAATGAATCATATTAGGGAGCCTGTATTACAGATATTGTCATGTTTGTGATTTTATTAACTGTTGCGCATAAAGCTGATGAATTATGGACTTGTGGTTCCCTCTCATAGCTATGTACATGTTTATGATTCTGTACACAAGCTATATAGTGTTAGTGTATGGTACACAGCTGCGTTGATCATCCATTCTCAATGATGGGTGATGGAGCTCACCTGTAATTCCAGATTATGGAGATCGAACATTCTATGGTTCATCCGCACCTTATCATATTGGGAAAGAGTGGTGGATGCTGCCCAGGTTGTGTATTATAATATCATACTTAGTGGTGCATGGTGCCGTAGAGCTGGTTCAGCTCGCTCACCCATAAACCTAGCTTTGATTTGGATTTTCCCTGCTTGTCCTCTCTTTGTCTCACTTTTTCTACATTTTGCCAAGTTTTTGTGCAGTGGCGGTAATGGTGAGATCATTTGGATCGGGATGAAGTTTCTGTAGGGCCTAGGCTTTATAAAAACAAAATAAAGCCTTACTTCAAATCGCTTTCGGCAACAGAAATCTCCATGATGACTTTAAAATTAATTTTCGGCAATGAAATTCGAAACTCAAAAATTCGAAACTTAAAAATGGTACAGATCTTGTAAATATACAATACTTATTTTTTGGGAGAAGGATAATTTGTTACAATAACCATATTTTTAGAGTTTGAAATCGTACCTTTTTTTTTTTTTTTTCACAACCATAATGTTCAAGTCAAGATATATAAAGGTCTTCTAATGCTTGAATTGCAATTTTTTATGAGTTATAAAGTGAGAGGCTTTCAAACCATTTTCCTTTATAGATCGAGGTTCACAAAGTAACTCAGGGACTCTGAGTGGCCCATAAAAAGTACAAAAAAAAATATAACAATAGCAAAATATCAAACTAAACTGAAAACAGAGAAAAGTCGAACTAAGAATGGAAAAAAAAATTACAAAACATGGATTTAGAAATTTTGATTTATAGCTAGGGACATTTCAGAAAAATTGAAAAATAGAGAAAAATATATCAAAATAGGGCATGTAATAAAAAACCCATAAAACTAACAAATCATCACCAAATATAAAAATATAGAAATGGGGCATGTGATAAAAAAACTCAAAAACTCACAATCATCACTAAATATATACAGATTGCATTTAAATTATTTTTTGGCTAAATACAGATAAAATATTTATATATTCATTTCAATTTTAATATATGTTTTATGATTTTTTAAATTTATGGTTGCCCCAAGTTTCACCCGTGTACTCAGCTCGGCAAGTGACCGAGCTCAAGTGCCAAGTTTTCGATCACCGATTTAGATTTGCAACTTCTTTAATAACATGTAAGTTTGGTGTTAAAAATTATTAGGATTATTTGAAAATCTATTTTTATATCTAATCATAAAATTTTAAACTTCAAAAATGGTTGAAATCAAGTAGATCTTAAATTATGAAAATCTTAAAAATGGATGGTCTAGATAATGTGCCGCAAGATGTACTATTTCTTGGATACAAAATCTTTTTTTTTTATATTCATTCATCTTTATGTCGAGATGATCAATTAGAGGGTTTTTCAACAGTAAAACAATCTTGTCTGATGAATTTTTGAGGTGCATCTTCAATTTTACATTTTTAAGGTTGCAAACTTCATATAAACTTTTTCCTTTAGCGAGTGTCTTGCGGGATAGGTTTTTGATGAATCAAATCGGTTGGTGGGTTAGTGTTATGAAGTTGAGTTGCATTATGGTCCTCTTTTTCCTCTTAAGAAGTTTTATCCGAATTTGTAAAAGTTATTGCCTTTTTTATTTTTTGGTTAACTTTTTTATGTTTGATGTGAAGAGCTGAATTTAGAGTTAGAAGTTCAATTGAACTCTAAATTCAGTTCATCTAGAGTTAAAAAATTATCTCTCTCTTTATGTATAAAGGTGTGGATAATCCCTTTGAAACGAAAATTTTGTGACAACATGATTTTCATGATTATCAACATGATTTTCATTTGATTGTTGTGTATAAAGCTCCACATGATCATTCAATAGTTTTAAAACTATGTACCATATATTTGAAATGTAGATATGTGCCATATATTTGAAATATTAAAAATAGTGTGCGGTTAACAATCTAATTAAGGTGTACCTCCAAACTTTATCATAACATGTATTTTTTGTGTTAAAAAATCATAAGATTGTCTGAAAATCTATTTTTATATCTAATTATAAAATTTTAAACTCTAAAAACGGTTAAAATCAAGTAGATCAATAAACATACGAAAATTTTGAAAACAGACGGTCAAGATAATGTGTTGCAAGATGCACTATTTATGGGAATAAAAAACATTTCTTTTTCATATCCATACATCTCGATGTTGAGATGATCAATTAGAGAGTTTTTCAACATTAAAACAACAATTTTCGATGGATTTTTGAAGTGTATCTGTCGTTCTACATTTTAAGATTGCAACCTTATATAAACTTCCTTAAAAATATGTGCCATATATTTGAAATATTAACGCTGTAAGATATGGGAGTAGATTGAGTAAGGGGTAAGTATTTAATATATTTATTTAGATGATTCTAGCAATAAGTTATATATTTAGCTACTTTTCAATGTTTTAGTGTCTTACAAAGGTTCAATTGAGATTTAATATAAGTTATGTGTAAACCAATGGTTTAAAAAACGGATCGGTGACCCGGATCGGGCTTCCAAAAAACCGATCTGGATCGGCGAATCGGCGATCCGGATCGGGAATCGGGTGAATCAGTCAGAATAAAGTTTAAAAAAAATTCGAAAAAATTATTAAAATTTATTATAAATATTGTTTTTTAGGAATTCAATAAAAAATGAGGGTACTCCATTAAGAATTTTCATGTTTTTGAATGAATATGCGAATATTGATATGTTCTTTCCCTGCATGAACCGCCATTCAGCATTTAATTTACAGTATTTCGTGCTCATCCCTACATTGTTGCTGTTGGGACTCGATATGTGAATAATATGGCTGGGATAGGGTGGCTTCAGAATCATCATCTCTCTCATTTTCTCTTTGAATAATATGGATTAAAAAAAAAATAACATATTTTCAAAAAAATCGATCATGGATTAAAAAAAAAATCACAAATTTTCAAAAAATTCTATCATGGATTATAAAAAACAATTCGATCATGGATTAAAAAAAAAAATCACAAATTTTCAAAAAATTCAATCATGGATTACATAAAATTCGATCATGGATTACATAAAATTCGATCATGGATTAAAAAAAAAAACAAAAAATTCAATCGTGGATTACAAAAAAAGAAAAAAACAGTTCGATCATGGATTACAAAAAATTCAATCATGGATTACAAAAAACTCTATCATGGGTTACAAAAAAAGCAAAAAACAAAAAATTCAATCATGGATTACAAAAAAAAAACAAACATTTCGATCATGGATTACAAAAAAAAAACAAACGTTTCGATCATGTATTACAAAACATTCGATCATGGATTACACAAAATTCTATCATGGGTTACAAAAAAAAAAAAAAAAAAAAAAAATCGATCATGGATTACAAGAAAAGAAAACAAACATTTCGATCATGGATTACAAAAAATTCTATTATGGGTTACAAAAAACCAAAAAATTCGATCATGGATTACAAAAAAACAAAAACAATTCGATCATGGATTACAAAAAAATCGATCAAGTATTACAAAAAAATCTATCATGGATTACAAAAAAAAAAAAAAAAATTCCGTACGGGACTCCCCGATTCACTGTTCGGACTCGCCGCAGAATCGTCCGGTTCTCTTTAGAACCGGACGATTTCCGATTTTTTAGGCGATCCGGTCCCCTTTTCACGATTTTCGAGTCGAACCGGGCGAGTCCGGTTCGACTCGGCGTTTTTTAAAACACTGGTGTAAACATTATAGTGAATAATGTGTGCTATCTTGTTTATCATTATGAATATAAACAAAGTTTATGAATGAAAAATTAATTATTACTACAAGAAATATAATTTACAATATTCATAATTGTATATGAATATTATGATATGCAAATAGAATTAGGAAATTAAAACAGAAAAAATATTTGATGCATTATTTGGTCACATCCCTTGAAGCATACAACCACCATCGTCATCATGGATGGCAAGAAATGTGCCTCTGACAAAAAAACTAAAATGTCTAGTGCAGAATAAAAAATATATATATCATTTGTAGATTTATTATTATTATTATTTAGATTCATGATCATTCTAAATGAGATTATCAAGTTTTTTGGATCAAAAAAATTAAAGAAAATGAAAATGCAAAAACATGTATACCTTTTTTATTTTATTACATGATTGTATTATTCATATTTAATATATAACTTCTTTTTTTTTTTAATTACATGATTTTATTTATGCATATTTAATATATGACTATCTTCTTCTTCTTTTTGAAATGTTAACATTTTGAATATCTTTATCAATATAATACAATGTTCAATTAATGATCAAATACGTGTTGTTTTGGCAATATAAATTTAGACCAAATTTATTGGGACATTAGTTAAGGGAGAGAGAGATAGATTAATAGATATTTAATGAGACGGACATTAATTGGAAGAGAAAATTTTTGACAGATTAAAATATCAATATGGTATAAATAAAAATCAAATGCTCAAATTTTGAATTCAAAAGCACATTTGTCAAAATAATAAAAGGGACCTCCTCTCACTTATTTTATATATATATATAAAGTATAAATCCTTCAATCTGGGTCGATCAGACGATCACAACTTCATTTTATAATAGAATTTTCATATTTTTATAAAAATTCAAATCACATTAAATTTGAGGTGTTTATTCTTCTCATCAAGGTGCACATAGTAAAGAATATTAAAAAATAATTCATAAAATATAAATTGACCAAAGTACTTATGAAAAGTTTCAAAGGTATTTTGGTCAATTTATTTTTTTGTGAATTATTTTTTTGATATTTTTAATAGATTCTCCTATTTTTAAAAAATATACGTTTTCAAGGGATTTGGATATAGAGTAAAAAAAAGCTAACATTTAAATACGAAATACAATAGCGACCGTTGGATCGGCCCAAATTCAATCTAAGCCACTGAGATTACATTGTAGTTGTTAGCTAATAGGCTAACCTCATATTCTTCTATATATGGAAAAATATGATATTAGCCCACTAGCTCATATGAACATATGAGCCCAATGGCTCATATTGAATCTGGGCCGATCTAACGATCACGGATGTCCGGTACTGTTTGAATTTTATTTTACTTTCTACAAATTCAAAGCACTTGAAATTTTTGGCGCGCGTTTATCAAAAATAGGTGAATCTTATAAAAATATCAAAAAAATATTTTACATGAAATAAATTGACAAAAATACACCTGAAAATTTTCAGGGGGTATTTTGATCTTTTTATTTTTTACAAATAATTTTTTTTATATTTTTATTAGGTGTGCCTTTATGGTATATATATATATATATATATATATATATATATATATATACACCATTCGAAATTCTTATTAAGAGAATTCCTAAAAACCTCGATTTTGAATCCAAAGGACCGCACACGCCCCAATAGACCATAGGTGAACTAGATCCAATAGAATTATGCCAAAACGTATCCCAATACCCTCACATAATGACTTTAGATGTTGGGTGAATGTGGCCATTAATGGCCTTATGAGTGCTTGTAAAATAAAATGATATAGTGGAACATGAACTCAGTTGGAGTGTGGTCCCTCGTGGACTATACTACGCAAACGATGTTTGCTGATACCGAATTGTGCTTGACTGTCTAGGCCAGTCGGTTGAAAAAACCCTATGTTATATGAGCATATAAATTTAAATGATAAGGGTTTTAATGGGTCATCCCTTGATGAAGTCAGAGTATGCCTGGATGAGTAAGCCGAGAGATTGTAGCCTTTGTATGTGATTGTGGTCTTCAGAGATGGGGGCCAAAGCCTCATCCATCCATGTACCATCACATGACATGCATAATGATAGATCGTTTCAGGAAAGGGAACCACTTTTCAGGGTGAAGCTTATGCCTGTACGAAAGATACCCCTATGCACCGTAGTAACTGTGGTTGCATCGGGTCTAGGTGACTTTAGCACATCTCTAAGGGAGAACCTGAAATCTACATATTGGTATGGCGACCCCTTGGCTCATCGATCAGACTTTGGTGACCTACTAATGAGCCCCTGCATAGATTGTAGGTCATGGGAAATACTAGATCGGTTTGATAAAACAAGTGTAGTATATAGTCCACAGTTGAAGGTGGAATGTCCCAGTGCTTTATTAATTTAATTTTTAGACCATATGGATCTTTTTTCCCATCTAATGAATTTAATTATGTTTCTTTTATGATATCTGATTTTAGAATTTATAGTTGAATTTTTTTAGATATCTGGATATTTTATTTATCAAAATTGGATTTATAAAATCAAAGATATTGCTTTTATATTGATTTAAATATTCAAATAAATTCTAAAATTATTTTATTGAGTTTTAAAAATATTTAAAATTACATGGGGGCCCATTGTGCACATGGGCCCATGAGATCCTCTCATGGGTGGCACACCTCACCCATTTAGAAGCTTTCTATATTTTGTGATAAGTGACTTTGTCTTGTAGGCCAAGTTGCTATGTGTTTTGGAAAGGTATTGACTTGAGGAAGCTTTGAATGAATTTTTTGAAAAACATGAGAAGGCTTGTGCATTATTTTGGTATGCACAATATTATATTTAGAATAATTTTATTTATTTTTTATTGATAGGAAAATGGTTTAAGAAATAGAGATAAAAGTTCTAGCACTTTCCATAATGTTGATGGCCCATCTATGAAATTGATGGCTCAAATCTCTCACCCCACAAGTCACTTAAGATCAATGGTTCATATTCAATCTCACAAGAAGAGGCAAGCCAACGAAAACCCTAATCTTGTTCAAAGGCTTTAAAAAAATGATTGTCTCTATCCAAAATCTCTACCCCTTATCTCTTATACTTAATTCTCATCTTTCTCTCTCATATCTCACAAAGGGGCACGCCCCACTTAGAATTTCTCTCTCTTTCTCTCTTAAGAAAATTTTCTCTCTATCATCAAAGCCTAGAAGGGAGGCACCTCCCACTCTCTCATCTTTGTGATTTCTCTCTCTTCCACATTGTGAAAGAACCTAAGGGTTCAGGCTATAAGGTTCTTCTCTCTCCCATATCTCAACTATGAATTTATGGCCAACGGTTTTAGGGTGTAGTAAAAAAAGAATTCATATCTCTCGAGCTAGGTTGTTAAGGGAATTCATCTAGGGTTGAGTTTGTGATCAAAGGGATTCATGTTCCATTGATGTTGTTTGGCCTAAACTTACTTTCTCGGTTGAGATTGAAGGTTGATCATTAATCCCATTGCCATTGGATAGTGGTGACTCAGTGTGGGATGTAATAAGCCCGGTTGAGGTAATCTTCGACACTCTTTTTTTGTTTTTTGCCATATTTAATTATATTGTTTTTATATTCTCAAACATAATAATTGTGAATATTTTCTTTGTTTAAAAAATATTGATTTGATGGCATCAAGATTTTTAAGATATTTGATTTGTTAGTTTTATTTTCTTTGAAGCAAAAGGTATTGTAATAAGACTACTTGAAAGTGATATTTACCAAAAGAAAAGAAAAATAAAAGAAATGGGGTGAAAACAAGAAAAATAAACAAATATATTCACCAACAAGATCGCATTAATCTTTCTTTCATTAGGCACCCATGATCATTCTGAACCAACCTCGAAATCGACCTCGAACATCGATTGGATACCCAAAAACCTGAAATCGAGACTTTAAAGTCATAGCCTTGTAGACTCCGTGAAAATATCTCAAAATTTCCAGGTTGTAGTGGAGGTCACAACCTTTCCAACGGTACAAGAATCACCTGAATCGGACTTATGTTTAGAAAAAAAAACCCGAGGGAAATTGTTCCAGAAAATAAAAAATCGAACACAGCATGACCCTACAAGTATTAGGCCGCAGGGCAAGTCCCAGCGGGCCCAGGCATGGCTCAATGACACAGTAAAACGCGTTTTAAATTGGATAAATCAAAAAAATTAGGATAAATATGAAAAAATCCGTAAAAATCCAAAAAAAATATGAAAAATCCCTACTGAAACCTATAAATTCCTCCTTCCAAAACCCAAAAATATACAAGAGAAAAAGACCAGAAATCCTTAGAAAATAGGACACAATTGTCGAAATTAGGAAAAATACCCTAAAAATACTTGAAATTAGGAAAAATGATTGTATATAATTAGACCATTTACCTTTGATACAAGACGATCACAATTACTTACAACCATCCGATGTGGAAATTGATAGCTTGGATGTGTCACAAAGCTCAAAAAAAATTGTTTTGAAGTTTAAGCTTGGTCAATAGAATAATTGCAACCACCTAGTTTCACATCCATTGGTCAATATTAATGTACCACCTTATACCAAAGTAAAAAGTCTTATTCTATACTTTCCCTTAAGAAAAAGAGTTAAAAAAAAATCCCATAACCCAGATTCTAACTTAGGAGATATCAAAATCTTAAAAAAGCCTAGGTACAGCTTACCTAAAATTCATAAGTTTTTCTCTTGCATTAGTGATGCAGGGAGAAAATAAAATTAGAATAATAACCAGAAAAAAAAAAAAAAAAGTGATGCAAGGAAAAAAATAAAACCAGAATAATAACAATAAAAAAAAAGAGAAAATAAAACCAGAATAATGGGTTGAAAAAATACATTCATTTTCAAAGTCTGAGAGGGAATCCACATCAAAAATATCACTTCACAAGATCAATTTTACTCAATTCTCATTATCTGATATCTTTACAGCAATGGGACATCTCTCTTTAAATAAAAATAAATAAATAAACAAATAAAAAAACTCATAAAAATAATCACCTTCTTTCACTCATGTACCACCTCTCACTTTCCAATGTTCTCTATTTCTTCTCTCTCTCGCATACCACCCAAAAGCTTTTCTCCCGATTTTCTCTCTCACTTTCTTCTCTCTATTGCATACCACCTATTTTCTACCGCTTATTATTTTATAAACTAAAAGATTCTTACCTCATCTATATGTTATTTCCTAAACAATAAGTTTTTAACCTTATCTATATGTTATTCACTAAACCAAAAGATATGGAAGAGATAGGGAGCTTCCATGAAAGGACTTTCCAATGACGTACTTCCTATTATTCCCTAAAACATATTTTTTTTACTACTCACACCCTAAAAAGAGATTTACCTTTCCTAAAAATAGTCATGTTATCTATTTCTAAAAAGAGAAATTTAAAAAAATAATAAAATTGTGACTTTGAAGTTTTTTTTCTAACTTTTATCTGCATCACTTAGGAACCAGCCAAGTCTATGCAAGAACCGGCCAGTTCCAGGTGGGAACCAATCCTATAAGAACTACCTAGTTCCATTCAATTTTATTTTTTTAGATTTTTTATTTACTACAAGACCCATATCTCCCATAAAATTTTATTTATTATACATTTTTATTTTTTCAATTTTTTCTTAGTATTTACTACATTTCCATGTGGACGGCCCCACACCCACTAGGAGGCATGGAGTACATATGCTTTCCCTACGTGATATTTTATAGTTCATTATTGCCCAGCCTTTCTACAACCTCCCAAGTGTGTGATAAATTTTTTTAATTTTAAAACTTAATATGTATATGCGTGTGTGCTCGTGCTCCTACTATTATGGGCTCCATTTAAAATGAAAAAAAACAATCATATTACAATTAAATGCCTTTTTATTTTTATGGGCTCGATTTAAAATAACTAAAACCAATAAGATTATAAGACAATCGAAGCATTTACCATGGTGTGTTTCCGAATTCTACAACTGTTATCTAGATAGCTCATAGTAGTGGAATGAAAGTAGTTGCGCTATCTTTTCAAGATTCTGAGGATATGCTGCTATCTTTTCACGATTATATAGGATATTTGAGGATATGGCGGTTGCTTGCATATTTAAAATCGGGGTTATATGTGTACAATATTTTTTGCCTACAAAAAATTCTGCAACCGTGAAGATTGTTCACATCTTTGCATATTACCGTAGTTTAAAGTTGAGCAGCTAAATACATTTCCTTTGTGTAAAATATGTGAATTTAAAGCTGAATGAGTTGAAAATTCTAAGTAAAAATATGTGAACTTAAAGCTGAGTAAGTTGAAAATTCTAAGTAAAACTATGTTAATTTAAAGCTGAGTGAGTTGAAAATTCTAAGTAAATGGAAGGATAGCTGGGAGTCGGATTGCTTTTGGAATATTACTGGTCAAGGTGGTAAAGATTAGAAAATTCATGGTTGTCATTGGGGCAACAAACCTCACAAATAGCATCAATCTTGTTTTGAGAAGGTTTGAGAGGGAAAGGGTGGTAGAGAACTCACTCATACTTCACACATCTGCACCAATGCCAACCCAAGTTTGATGGCACAGTTTCCAAAATGGCCATATGTAAACGAACAAGAAGAGGAATTCTTAGGCTCTCTTATTGTTCTCCTATTCCATTTTTGTCATGTTCATTCCAACGATGTTCACTAAGAAATTCATCAAACCCAGCATCATTAGATCTCAAATCCAAACTAATGGAAGCAAGCCCTTCATTATATTTCACACCAATCAAGCCCTTCAACATAAAAACATCATAAAAAACATTATCATCATAAACAGACTTACTCAAGGAACTGAATAAATATGCTGAATTACACCGGAATTTACCAGTCTTTTGACTATTTGGGGATAATTTTAAAGAGCCATCTAAGTCAAAACTAGAACTCGAGGCTTCTGTGGTAGACATGGGAGCCAATTTACCTTGCGGCATGAAGTGAAATTGTGTACCAGCCATTCTGTAATAACAATGGGCTCTTGATGTGAACCGCTCCTCTTATATCTGATTTTGGCAGTGGTATATTTATCTCAACCATCTGCTTGAGATGAGTGCAGTTTGCTGTTTGTAGACTACATGCAACAATGTCTACTCCCAATTCCACATGACGTGGAGAGAGCTGCCTTTAATGGGTTCCAACCCATCCCAAGCTCAAATTGGACATCAGAGAGAGAAGATGCAACAATGTATACAAGCCCATGCGATAATTTATGGAGCAAATATAATAAGCGATTGTCTACAAAGAAACCATTTATCTTTTGTACAAAGAAGTCACAATCATCTTGTCCCTTAAATTTCTTGGGTGGTTGTAAGAGTGTTATTTAATAGACACTATGTTCCAAAAAAAAATTTATTAGACTTCGTGACTCACCCCAAGCCATCCAATTTAATATCTAATGAATGGAAATAATTGTGACCTCCATGTACAAAAAAATAAATGATCTCTTTATAGACAATCCCATAGACATATCCCATAGAATAAGGCATTGTATATTGTGCGCCTATTTAGTACATTGGAAGGAGCTTATGGCAACCATCTACAATCTGTATCTATCGACGGACAGTGGCAATTAGCAGCTGTTCTGCTGATGACCAAGGCGATCCCAAGAACAGGACTTTGGCTCATCTCCCCCGTTCGTTGATAAGTACTTATATTTGATGGCCACTTTGAGTATCTTACATGATACTCAGTAGAAGCCTTTGAGAGGATTGAGTCCAACAGAAAAAATCTCTCTCTCTCTCTCTCTCTCTCTCTCTCTCTCAATGCATACTAAAACAGTATAACCGAATGATGCTTCCAATCGCAAGCACTTCAACAATTTTTAGATGAGTGGTCTTGATGCATACTAAAACAGTATAACCGAATGGTGCTTCCAATGGCAAGCACTTAAAACATTTTTAGATGAGTGGATTTCCTTAAAGCATAAGGAGTCATAGTTACATCTTCTGTCCAAATATAATTGCATTGCTGATTGCCGCTTCAAATACAAATTTCTTTAAAGAGCATTACATTAGGTATGAAGCGATCTCTTTCAAAACCATATGATGACATTATATCCATTTTCTTTAGGTCGCGTACCCCATGGCATCAGTTTCTTTCTTGTGTTAAGGAATGACTTCTGCTCTGGAAACATATGTTAAGATTAGTAATCATCATAAATAAACAAATGATAATAACAATTTAATAATATATCCCGAAAATTTCAGGGCCCAATCTTTTAGAGTATGAAATACACGATGAGTTTCCTAGTTTCGACGACTTCCGTATCAAAGCATGAAATACGATATAAGTTTCACTTACTGTGATTAGTTTCTTCAACTGTTCTAAAAGTTTCACTAGCTGCTCCTGTTTTGAAAGAAGGTTGCGCAATTCCTGGGAGAAATGGCCATAACACTGACTTTATACTCACACAAACTTACTGCCGCTTGATTTACTAAAAGCTACCAGGCACAAGTCTTCTGACTCCTAGAATTAAGGAAAGTTATCGAACATAGGTTTATCAAAACACTAGATCACCCAAAAATTATTAGACAGTTTACAGGGTCGATTATCTAAACATTGAACTTCTTTTCTTTTTCTGGGAAATACCAAACTGCCAGGTATATTAAAAACTGCTAGGCACAAGTTTGCCGGTCACTAGATTAATGAAAAATTTTCAGATGAGACTCAAGTTCACCAGCCACTAGATCTATCTAAAACTTCTACACACAAGCTTATCAACTCCCAAATGTATTGACAACTGGTAATGCTATATATTATGAATTGACATACCAGTTCAGTTTCGTCAAGCCCAGCTTCCAATGCCAGTATTTTCTTGGAAATTTGTTCATCAATGTCTTTCATTTGTGAAAGTGGATTTGGGTCATTTTTAAAGCTACTTATTTGGACTGCTGCTCCACTAGGCCTAGTTGTGCGTCTTTCACTCGTATCAGAAAGATGGTCATTCTGCATGAAGTCCTTCAATTTTGTCCCCTGCCTTACTAGGTTCTGAAAAATAGCTCCCACAATCAACGAAAATTAATTACGCCATGCAAAAAATGAAGACTTACAAAGAAAATATCTTTTCCATAATAGAAGAGTAAAATAAACATAAAATATGACAAAAATGACAAACATACTACTAAGCCCATTTCACTAAAATTGTTAGTGTGCATTGTCATGTGAGGAATAGAGTTAATTATTTTTGTTATTCTCCAGTTTTGTATCGTAAAAACCTTTTGTTATACCAAATGTGTGAGTAATCAATGTCCCAGTTCAGGTAGTCGCCATGGGGGTTAATGAGATCCATCCAACTGGTCTCCAGATGCTTTTACATGGTAACAAAAAACAAAAGACTTGAGCTTCAGGAAAGCTTGAAATCCATTCATCTGATGAGTTTCAACCAGATGAATGAGCTTAGCAGACATATCCATATCTGGAAATTCCATGAAGTGGGCTTTATCTCTATGATTCTCATACAAATATACTACTCTGGAGAACCAAGGAATCACCAAGAGTAATTTACAATTTCAGGTACAGAAGATTCTTCGGCAATTGCATCACTAAGGGCTTTACTATCGAGCCTTCCTGCCCCATCAAGGATTGCCTGTGAGCATAGTAGTTAAACAACTATCAGAAATCCAACAAGAGCTATACACTCAAAGTAATAGCTGGTTTGAATATAATCTGATAACTAAAAGTACTGATAGAAATTTGAACTTAGGAAAAACTAACCTCCAATATTTTTATGATTTCAGGATCATTCCACGGCCCTTTATCATTAAGTAAGCAGCCTCCATAGTCAGAACATTCACAAATTCCACCCAAAAATTTTGGCAAATTACTGTAGGGAAAAGGAATATTCCATGAGAAGAACAAGCACCATTGGAGATGTGTGAACTCATTCTTGTGTGAAACCAGTTGTGTGTTCATTTTCTTTCATTTAACAACCCAAAACAAACCCGTAAATGTACCTAAGATCAACCACTTCAAGCAGCTTACTGTGATATTTGTTCCCTAATACCTGAAAGTGTATTGTCAAAAATTAGACGATGAACATTTACACTTTGGGGTATTTGGAACAAGAAGGGTGGAAAGTATAAGATTACGAGAACTTCTTACATTAATCTTTGCTGCTGTCCTGGGATCCAGGAAAACTTTTATGGTATTCCACAACACCTTAAATCCCGGTCCAGCATTTATTATAAAAAGTTGATTAAGAGTCTGCAAGAAAAAAATTAAAATGAATATTAAACTCTACTTTAATGTAAGAAATTTTCAAGGTTCTCTCACTGATGTGTCTAATGCGTTCTAACATTTTATCTTATAACCACTTTGTTTTTTACTTATTTACTTAGCCCCTGCAAAATGAAATAAAATCCAATTTTTAGCATCTGTCATGTTGAGAATAGCCGCATTTGACAAATCCGTGCATCCTGCCCCAAAAATTGAATTTACAGCAGATACATAACAAGAAAACCTTGAGTAGGCTTGATGCTCAATAAGGAATTGGAGCAGATCCTGGACAACTTACCCTCTCCAAAATCCGAATGTTACATTAACAGGAAAGCAAATCTTAAACCAAGCTGAGGTTCTAAGAAAATGTATATTTTTTGTACCCATTCTACTTTCAAAATGTTTGGTTAACATATGCAAGGATACCTCATTGTGTCAATCCAATCAGTAAGAGGTTAAGCTCAATTTTTTTTTTCTTTCTGAATATGGTAGAAAACCAGTAGACAAGAGCACAGTGAAGTACATCAAGACAACAGAATCCCACTATGCCTTAGCAAAATCAGCACTTTCTTGAAGTTACAAAATCCCTTTTAGTTGGAATGATGTTACCTAAAATCTACTGGTCTGATGACATCTTAACTTACTGGTATACTATTAAGAAATTACCCACAATATTTTCTCCATGTCAATTTAATGGAAAAGCTTCCTTTCGGTTCTTCCTTACTTCTACACTATTAATAAATTACACAATTTTTTCTCCATGTCAATTTAATGGAAAAGCCTCCTTTGGGTTCTTCCTTTTACATGTTACCATCCCTTAATCCACATTGGAGAAGCAGCCAGATAATGATCAACTTGTTCGTCTCAACTTTTCTCCTCCTATAATCATTTCAGATACTATTTCCAATGCCACCTCCAAACAAATCAGGAATGTCAAACACAACAGCAACTATTGCTCACTTGAAGAGGAAACCGTTATGGAGAATGAAGACCAAAGACAAACACCACCTCACTAAAACTGTTCTCTCACATTTGCATCTCACCTCACCTCCAGGTTCTCCAATTACTTAGATTGCACTGGGAAAGGAAAAATTCATCATCTATCCAAATTAGAGTGATCTCATGCCATGTATTTTCTGATCCCTACAGTACTTTTTTTCCTACACTATATTTCAGAAGCTTGCAGTTAATGCAGCTGTCATATGTAATAAATCACTCCGCTATTCTTAACTTTCTTGATTACAATAAACAACAAACAAACATCAATAGATTTTAAAAAATATCTCAAAATAAGACAAAGGAAGTTTGGTAGAGGAAGAAATCTTTGACTCAATATGACAAGTACCTCAGGGTAGTAGTTGCTACCAATCTTTTGGACTTCAATGAAAAGATCTTTAGCAGTCTTTGTGAAGTTCTTCATACCCTGAAGGAAGTTTTTCTAAAATTTCATAAGTACTGTTCCATCATGTTGTAAAGGAACTAACAATAATTGATGGCTGCAACAAACATCATATACACTTGGTAAAAACAAAAAAATGTGTTAACACCCCCAGAGCAATTGTTCTTGGGAGATTATATGGAAAACCAAGTACACAGATTTACCACTCCAGACACGTCCAGGATCGTTGTTGTAGATGATATGTGCCTTTTTGCTGCAAGAGAGCATGCAGGAAACCTCAATCTCAAAGTCTTTTCCAATTCTGTGATGCGATATTTTACGTAACGATCTATTGTAGTTACACACTCCAGAGAACTCATATCTATCAACCCCATCCTTTCAATATATAGTGGTCTACCGCTTCTATCTACCCCATGAAACCCATGCGGGTAATACTTCTTTACCTCCTCATACTCCTCGAATTTAAAATTCTGCATGAAGACATTCCTCAAATTAGTAGTTGAAGATGGTACTCATTACACTAGTTAATACAAAGAAAACTTTTATATTGACAAGGGGGGCCTATCCACAAATAATGATCAAAATCACCAAATGTGATACCTGATATTGAATGAGCACCATTACTTTGTGTTAACTTTTCTCAGAAGTTAGTCATTTTATCAAGCATGGATAATAGGGCAATATTGCAGGCATTTAAATTGCAGGACGAAATAGATTTTGTACGTGTGAAGATATTGCTGTCAATCTCATATGCTACAGGGAACAAGGTCTCTCGTTCTTTGTTTAAAGACATATGCAATGATCTGAAAACCAGACTGGGGGCCAAACTGGAGAAGCGGCTGGTCCGGTGCCATCAAATTGAATTATTTTTTCAATGAGATATTGAACTTGGAGGGGTAGAATGATTCCATGGAAACTTGACTGGATCTTCTCAAAAAACCATCATTCATTGTCTGATATTCGTGTCAGTGATTTTAATAGATATGATGGCAGCTAGGCATGCTAACGTTATTGTATACAAGGAAGGGTTGAAGTTATGCTTCTAATGGGTTATACACCTCAATAACTTTGGTAACTCCTTATTCATGTTCATTCTTTCACTTTAATAGCAAATGTAACTTATCTGAAATAAATCTAAAGAAAAAAAACAAATGTTTAAAAATAAGAGAAAAAGATAGGTTTGGTTTTTGTTTAGAAGTACAGAGAATAATTGGTTTGTCGGAGCACATCACTATTACGGTGGGCATGTTTCTTACTATTCTTTAAGGAATCTGGAAAGAACAAAATAACCAGATCTTGAACAAAAAAGTGGCAATGGAAGTCATGGAGCAGATCAAACAATTTGGCTTAAGCAATGTTCTTGGACACGTAAGAAATTAGTCCTGCAGATATGACCAGAAGGTTCAGTTTGAGGTGAACAATGTTAAAAGGGTGGCTCCACGCACCTTCAGAACACTTGAACCAATTTTTGACAGATGCTTAAAAGGAAACCCATAGCCCACTAGTGATGTATGAGTTATTAGACATACGTAGCAGGAGACACAACTGTTGCTCGAGCCCTCCGAGCACACTGTTCTTACACTGGTTCTATAGACTTCAGATTCCAATGAGTTTCTCCATTCAATTAAGGGGGGATCCCACAAAGGTGAATAAGTAATCGTGGAAAGGTCAACGGCATTCCATGGAAGGTACATCACATTTTTGCATAATACTTTGATTTGCGTATAAGATTTAATCTCTTACAAACTTAGATTATGTTAAAAAGCAAATTAAGTGGTCAATAGCCCGCTTATCATAGCTGAGAAAACAGAACAGGTTTTCAGTATATTATGTTGCTCTATTATAAAAGACATACCTAATTAAAAAATTAAAGTGGCAAAGGAAATCTATTTTATTTTATTTTACTTTATTTTTATTTGCTTCGTAAATCCATGGAAGAGGTTAGGACTACTGCAAGTAGTTCTCAACTGGTCAAGGTAAAGGGGATAATCATGTTGATGGTATACCTTTCTTTTTCACTTGACGTTTGATTTTTGTTGAATTTAAAAATTTCTTCAATTATTAAAAAATAATATGATGATATTAATAAACAATGATGACATTGACCATGGCAATGATGAAGTTGGAAACAATATGCATGGTTAGATGTCATGGAAGAGACAATGATGGGAAATATACTGATGATATTCACCTTGGTAGCTTTGGGTTTGTATTACTAATTTGATACTGAAGAGGCTTACTACCAGTACTGCAAGCATGCCCATGACTATAATCAGTATTTCTAAGCTTCTAAATGATCATAACTGTTGTTTTTCCATGACATATTGCATAATCTTTTATAAATAGAGAGATAATTTTCAGATCATTATGAATGTTAGCATGTTTAACCATAAGTTATACATGGAAATTCATAGAGTTACTAACTGTATGTCTCTTTATTTAGGATTGGATTACATGTATATTTGAAGCTGTGGTTTCATGTGTTCCATATCACAATAAGCCATACCATACAGTGAATACACATCAAATACATGCATGTCACAATCCCTGTTCGAATGCATAATCTTGCACATGAATATCATCTTTCCACAACACGTGCATGCCTTTAATACTTTCATACCTTTTGTATCCCTTAATTTCTGCAGATATGCTATTATTTTTTCAAAGAACAAAATTACTGGCTAGGTCAACTTGGGATTCTGCAAGTCAAGTCAGTGTACAAAATGGACCACTGAGTTAGTGTCTAAAACATTTCTTGTTGTGCAGTATAATGGTTCACATGACATCCTACCTTGATTTGGTTGGTGATGAAAATTATGAAATGATAAACAAAGGATCCTTTGCGAATATAGTTTCATATAAAATGCTAAGGCATGTTCATGCATTATATCGAAAAATTAAAAAGAAAAATAAAAAATTTCATGCAAGAAACATTCAAATAAAAGAGCTCACTAAGATAGACTTAAGTTTCTCAATCATTAATGAATCAAATCTATTCATATCAATAAAGTCTTTTTGAAACCAAAACATTATTATCACACATGGTGCAAACTTCGGAGTTCTTCCAAATATTTATGGCTTATATCCACCTCAACCAGTGCATCAACATGATTCTCGTTGCGCCACTTCAACATGTTCAACCATATATCTCTTGCTTTAAGTGCATCAAAACGTCTAGCACGTAGAAAACTGGATGAAAGGGATAGAGAAATGATTGTCAAAAAAAGTTACAAATATGACAACACAGAACTACTATTAAGATCCAATGAGATAGGCATATTGCTATTAATACAGAAGTCTATTCAATTCATCCTTCTGTATGAAAAACGTAGTTAAGTTGGATTATGAAACTACACTATACAGGACATGCAATTTTTATTTTTTAGTTACTTTGGATAGCAATTCAAGTACAAACTTTATTTCTTAGCAACTTACCGCAAAAGGGTATGATAATCATCAAAATTTTCAGGAAGTAGGTTCTCTGATAAAAGTATTTCTCGAAATGATCGCACCTTCTGTTCTTCTTGTGGATCGCGAATCCCTTCAAAAACTAGTTGAATGTCCTTCCTCACAAGCCTCTTTAGTGAGGCTTGAAACTTCAGTTTAGCTGTTCTCAAAGATTGGAAACTTAACTTTGATGAAGACATTTGTTTCTCTACATCTTGAGAATGATGTTGCTCTTCAACAGTCAGAGTGAGGAAGCTATCGGATTTTCTCTGGCATGCAAAATCATAGAAATCCAAACGTTTCTCACTGGTCTCAATACTTGATTCTGTGCTTCCATCTATGTTAATCAACTTTGCTGATGGCATTGGTTTATCCTCCATACTGAAGGACAAGATGGGTAGTATATGCTACTTCTCTTTTTAATGCTACTTACTTGCACTACAATGGAGATGTTGGTTCTCTACCTGCAAGTTTTCACTGAAATGTTTTCCCCTTCTCAAATGAGAAAAAGAATAAATTATACCATGAGGTAGTTCTTCTTAAATGCTCATACCCATTCTCTTGCTCAAAGTCTGCAAAGAGATGTAATAAGGATTAATTTCATTTGTAAATCTCTTTAACATGTGGAGAGAATTAACATTTTGATACACATAAAAATTCTTGATTTCATGCTATTAAGAAAAGCAAATTTTTGAAAGAAGACATGTTTAAAATTTCGCATTCTTGCATAGTGATAATCCTTTGTCATGGTAAGTGCTTTTATCATTTGTGATTTGGGTCCTTTGACCAAATTTAGAATGTGTACATTATGTTCCTTTCAATGAGAGGAAATCAGTTGACTTATGGAAATCAAGAGTAAATACACCAACTCACAAGCCCATTTCTCAGTTGAGTACAGAATTGGGGTGACAGAAGAACAGCTTGCAAATTAGATAACCATGTTATGTTTAGATCCATGGGGAATTTTATACCTACATCTACACAGCAGCAAGTGGATCACTTTCCTCATTTATAAATGAGGTATGGGCTTTCACTACATCTAGCATTGTACATGGAATCTTAACCCAGTTAGTATCCATATCTAGAATATGCCAAACAAGAAGAAGAAATTTCTAAGTTCTCTACTTTTAGATGACAGGATTTCAACCTTTGAATAATTGCATTCTCAACTAGTTGTTGATTTTGATGTTTGATTTGTCACTAACATTTTGTGAAGGCTCTTTTTTTTTTGGGTAAGTATTTTGTGAAGGCTCTTACACAAAGTGTTTTGCAGAAATTACAGAATCTACTGGCGCAAAATAAAAAAATTAGCCCTTCATTTACCCTGAGGTTTTCTCCCATTAACATTAATTTTTGTTTTCACATGCAAATGAACTCTCTTCCCATGTATAGCTTGGACAACAATCTTTGACTTTACATATTAAAAAAAAAACAATCTTGGACTTTACATATTAAAAAAAAAACAATCTTGGACTTTACTATTCTAGGAGATTTACTTCCTTGATGGAAGTGTTTCTCTATTGGTGAACTCATTTGTCATTGCGGCAGCTTTACCCTTTTGATCCTTACCATCCAACTTCTTCGTTTTTCTGTAAATTGGGTATGTATGGCATTCATGTGTGTTTATTGCAATGGACAAAACATGCCAAAAAAGTAAATAAACAAAATAAAACAAAACTAACAAGGAAAACTCACGTCCGATTCCCCAGATATTCTTACTTAATTAGCCGAAAATTTCTTAAGAAATAAAGACCACTGATCTAAAATGAAATATACCTACTTCATAATCAATATTCAATATACACGAGTGAGTAGAAGGGGACTACGAATTACATAATCAATGAACCAAGTTCATAATCAGAAGGAACCAATTGCAACAAAAAGTAGCAAGTCGACGAGAAAAAAAATTCAGGAATAACAAAATAAACAAAATACAACAGCCAAAAGATTTCATGCTTCTGAGGGAGCATACTATCCAGTTACTCCCTCGGATAAAACCCAACTTAGGAGAAATTTTAGGATCCCAAATTTTGTGGATGCAACGTCGTCGTTAATCAAGAGGCTAAACTCAAAAAAGCAAAAAATTTCCATGCACTTGAAAAAAGTAACGTATCGAGATTGAACCAAAACCGTCCTTAAAAAATTTTCAAACTTTGTCTTTTGGAAATAATTATCTAGTGATTCTTATCCCAAAAATCCAACTAAGTGGATTTTCTGCCCGAGAGAGTAGATGAACAGTATATGCTCCTGCAGGAGATGAGTATACGAACCATACAATCAAAATAATTTTATTGTGTAAAAATGACTTTTGAGGATATATCAACGAAAATGAGAAATATATTTGCCCGAAAAAAGGAAAAAGAGAAACAAGGAGATAATGGCCATAAAATTTAACCAAGCAGCTAAGAAATTCATGCATAAAATAAACGACAAAGTTGATTAACTCAGAAATTCATGCAGAGATTAATAAACAAAGTTGATTAACTCAGGGCAAGAGCTGAGATTACCTTTCGAATGACAAAAACCAAGCTAAAGAGAAATCAGGAATGATATGCCATAGAAATTCAGCTGAAAAACCACATCAATTTGAGGAAAACAGAGGAGTAGGTGGAGAGAGGGACCGGTATTTTGAAAGAGAGAGAGAGAGGATAGAGAGAGGCGTAGAAAGGGGACCAAAAGAAGGGAATTAGGTTCCCTTCTTTGAGGGAGAGGAATTGATGTAAAGGGATCTTCTTGCTTGTCATTGAGGTAACAATTCAGAGGCCACCCCAATTTGACAGACGCACAGATAAGAGAAAACACTTAATATAGGAGGGAGAGAATCCATCTAGAACACACTAGGTTCTTACAAGTCCTGACTACTATAAGAGCCAAAATTGCAGACACACACCTGTTTTAGAAGTTTTTACAAAAACCTGAGAAATCTTAAAATATTTACTAAAATTAACAGAGGTTCAAAAAATTGACCAAAACTACCATGAAAACCGCATCTGACTGATTCCCTCTCTTGTTCCTGAAACTGATTAGAACCCAAGCCAAACCAGCAAGTAGATGGTTCAACCAGCGACAGGCAACCTCGCCAATTGACCTCCATCCAGTTTTGCATAACAATGCCACAAGTTCTACTATTGCAAAGTAGAACAATATGTCACCCAAAATCTCAGAAAGATACATAATCAATTTTACAATTGACTCCACAAACAGTATACATATTGCATCAATTAGACATGCATCATGTCCCAGGCAATGAAAATGGTGATCAAGTTTATGGACAACATACAAGTTTAACTGGTTAAATGATACAGGCAATTTCCTCTCCATATTTTTCTTCCTTGGTCTAACAGTAACTTTTTCTTCAATTTTTGGTATGTGGGTTCTTTTTTCCTATTGATAACTGTTAAATTAAGCAGCAACTGGGGTCGGCACCGATGGTGGGACCCTATTTTCAGCAGGGATCTCCACAAACTCTGATAGGATGGCTCGAAACTCTTCCCCTGACATGGTTTCTTTCTCTAAAAGGACCTCCACAATCTTGTCAATGGCTTCACGATTGTTTTGAATGTGATCCAAAGCAATTTCATAAGCGCTGTCCGAAATGCGCTTCACAGCTGCATCAATGTCCTCTGCAAGCCTCTCCGACATGGAATTCCTTGCCATCATCCTCATGATCACATCTGAGCTTTGAGCAGAGGTGTCCATGAGAGACCATGGGCCAATCTCTGACATCCCAAACGTGGTCACCATCTGCGATGCGGTAAAGTTAAGATTCCCAAGCTTTCCAAACAAAAGCTTCACCCATGATGAACACACGCTCACATAGTCACACACCTCATGCGCACTTTCTATAGAAACAAACCTCACACGCATCAATAATTATCTACATGCATATATACAAATGTCCATTGAAATGCACCTCTTTTTGAAATGATTGATGGTAATGGTAAGATAATAACTCCTGATGGCGAACGTGACCCCAACGGTGGCATCCCCTCTTTGTCCATCACCAAACAATCATTTCATTAGATGGTCATCACCCCAATGGACAATGGCTCACAGCACATTGCATTGTGTATATTCTATTCTTCTCAATTTCAAAATAGTAGAATTCCGAGACTATTAAATATAGTATGACCCATATGACCATGGCAGAGTGGGTCATAGGAGTCATCCCCATCCCATAAACAGATTGTACAGTGGAGGAAGGAGGGATGCACAACTGAATCAATAACATGTTTGGTAGTAGGACCCTGCCCGCCCATCATAGTCCAACCCATTGATGCGACAGGGTTGAGTCCTGTGACCATACTATACTGTTGCAGTGGTCAAATGGCCACACCATATTTGCCTACATTGGTACCACGAAAAGGCTTGTTTACCTGTTTGGCTAAACCAGTTATTTGCTGCAAGTCACCAGCTGCACCAGTAGTGACCTCAGGCTCACCAAATATTACCTCCTCCGCAGCTCTTCCACCGAGGCCCCCAACAATCCTTGCAAACAATTGTTGCTTTGAAATCAATGTTGGGTCATCCCCAGGAATGAACCAAGTAAGGCCCCTCGCTTGACCCCTTGGAACAAGGGTGACCTTTTGAACAGCATCATGTCCCGGAGTTAAAGTACTGGGAAAAAAAAAAATTATATATTAGCATTCGTTAACTCACAGCATTCAAATCCCTATTAGTCCCACTCCAAACGACAAGTTTCGACAAACATACAAAAATTAGTTGTATCCCTATATTGCCAAAAAATGCATATGAATCTATCATACTTTGAGCAAAGGTTTCTTAATAAAAAGAAACTAGTAGAAACTCTGCAAGAAGTTAAGATCTGAGACATAGTAATGGTAAAAGTCATAAAAGATATCATCCATGTAACTGATTTTTCTTTTGTCTTTTTCTAGCTGGGGTTTTCAAAGCTTGTGAGTTCCATTACAAATAACAGAGTTCACATCTTGTGGCATCTTAAAAATAGGAAGATCATCAAATACAGGTTCCGTATTGTATATGGTAGACAGCCAGCAGATCTTATGTCCATTCTCAGATCTAATATACAGATAAGCCTCCGTCAACTTTTGAAAAAAAAACAGGGACATTTAGTCCACTTTTAAAAGCAATCTCTCTCTCTCTCTCTCTCTCTCTCTCTCTCTCTCTCTCTCTCACACACACACACACACACACACACACACACACACATACGCGCACACACACACACAGACATGCATGAAGAGTGAGACCATGGCAGAGAAAAAAGTGAGTAAATTACCCACAAATTGCATGACCAACTTCATGGTATGCCACCAGGCTCTTGCTTTTCCCGTCAGTCATAACAGTTCCTTCCATTCCAGCCACTATCCTATCAATCGAATCGTCAATCTCTTTGGAGGAAATTGCAGTCTTCCCACGACGACCAGCCAAAATTGCAGCTTCGTTCAAGAGGTTTGCAAGATCGGCCCCACTAAAACCAGGTGTTCTCATGGCTATCACATCCAATGAAACATCACCATCAAACTTCTTGTTGCTAGCATGCACTTTCAATATCTCAGTTCTTCCTCTCACATCAGGAACATCCACAGTCACCTGCAACAAGAAGGTATATGAATTGTAGTGCATGTACACCAGAGTAATTCCAAGTATTGATAATTTACCAGAACTATTCTATAAAGACCAAGAAGAACACGAGGAGAAAGTATTTAAAAAAAAAAGAAAGAAACTAGAACACCATGCTTCAAAACATGGAATATGGATCTACCATAACTTGAAAGAATGTATGGTTTATGCACATGCATATACATGTTTCAATTGTATCTATCTATCTACCGATAGATCTATCTATCTATGGAGCGATTTGTAATACATATTTGTATGCATGTGCCAATATATATAACATCGTCATTTTTGGTTTAGTTATTTTAAAACACAATCTAAGGTATGCAGACAATTTACACATGTCAGCCACTCTAGAGGTTCGGGCTTAAGGCCAATATTTAACTGATAATGCTAAAAAAAAAAACTTAAATCCTTGAAAAGAACACACGAATAAGAAAGGCATATACTAACCTGTCTATCAAACCGCCCTGGACGAAGCAGGGCAGAGTCAAGAATATCAGCACGGTTAGTTGCAGCTATCACAATGATACCCGTGTTGCCTTCGAAACCATCCATTTCAGTCAAGAGCTGATTGAGTGTTTGCTCCCTCTCATCATTCCCACCTCCAATTCCCGCCCCCCTTTGCCTACCAACTGCATCAATCTCATCAACAAACACGATGCAAGGAGCATTTTCCTTTGCTTTCTTGAAGAGGTCACGGACCCTAGAAGCACCCACACCCACAAACATCTCAACAAACTCTGACCCAGAAATAGAAAAAAAAGGCACACCAGCTTCACCTGCAAAATTTTAATTTTCTTGATGAGAGAAGAAGCCATCATACAAGGAGACAAAACATTACCTGGACATAGCAATGAAAAAAAATTTATCATAAGCCAATGGACTACAGAAATGATGGAAGTGATGGACTAGAACCATATGCCAATGTCATCACCATAGAGTGAAATGATGAATTGTAATAAAATAAGACAATGGCGAGAGAGTAAGAGAGAGGGAGAAGAGGAAGGGGGCGCCATAATAAAACATTGCCCCAGTCGTGGATCCCACTCTTTCCATCACTTTGCGTCATTTCATTGGACAATGAAATCCTAATGGAATTTAGTTTTCCATAGTCTATTGGATAATAGTGCACTTTCCAATGCATAAATATTATTAAACTAGGGTAACTTCAAAAATATCATTAAACTATGGTATATGGCACTCCAAGGTTAGAACCGCTGGCTGTTATAACAATGTGTGAGTAAACATACTTATAAGGCCCACTCCAGTTAATCTACACTGATCCAACAGAGGGAATGGACGGTAGATTTCACCACATTGGCATAATTCATTGTGATACACTTCCCCTAACTTCAATAAAACAAAGAAAAAGAAAATTAAGAAAAAGAAATATCGTCACCTGCAATTGCTTTGGCAAGCAAAGTCTTTCCAGTTCCTGGTGGACCAATAAGAAGAACACCCTTAGGAATACGTGCCCCAACTGCAGTGAACCTCTCTGGCTTCTTTAAAAACTCAACAACTTCCATAAAGTCTTGCTTAGCTTCGTCAACCCCAGCAACATCATCAAATGTCACACCAGTGTTGGGTTCCATTTGAAACTTGGCTTTAGATTGGCCAAAGGCAAGGGGAAAGCCAGGACCCCCAGGTCCACCAATTCCCCCAGATGATCTTCTTGAAAGAAGAAACAACCCTCCAATGAGGATGAGAGGGAACGCCAAATTTCCAATAAGGTTGAATAGAAGAGAACCCGAGTCTTCTTGAGCATTATGAGCTGCAAAGTCGATGTTCTTCTCTCTAAACTTTTGAAGGAGTTCTTGGCTGAGACCAGGTAGTTGGACACGTACTCTTTGGATCCGATTGCCTAACTCAGGGGAAATTGCCTCAACTATAGCAATGGTACCATTTTCATAAAGATCAACCTTTTGCACTCTATCCTTATCTAAGTACTCCAAGAACCTTGAATATGACATTCTAGAGGAGGATACACTTTGGTCATCTGCCTCAGCAGGCAGAGCAACCCCAGCACTACCAAGAAGCAATTTTAGAAAATCTCTCCTTCCTTCATGCTTCTTGTGCTTCAAAGAAGCACTTGCATAAATAGTCGTAATAGGATTTACACCCAAGGAAGGGCGGCCTGTGGAAGAAACCCTTTGCTTTCCATAAAGTTCTTTGTCCAAGCTGTGTTTGTTGGTGCAGGAAGATAGGCCTGATGAAATCAGACATGCCGTTGAACTAGCCATTTTCAACAGAACACCACGTAGCTTAGTTACCGTGACCTTTACTGCAATGATTCAAGGAAAGAGAGTGAAATTGAGCAAACGATAAGGGACACGACAGCGTGGTACTTAAATTCTACCAATATTCTTAATCCATCTGAAAGGGGAACTCCCAAACAAACGTGTTTTGTTCAGGGGGATTACATAGTTCAGCCTAAACGAGCACAAAAGGAAGGCTGGAAGGAAAATTCATATAATTGGTCAAAATGAATCCCAAAAATAAAGGAAGAATGACAGCAATATCATAAGTCCACCAATTATTGCATGAAATAGAGATTATAAAACAGGCTTGATTACATAGTCCTTTTACCTTGTGCTTTACCTGATATTCATAGAAGAATTGAGACATTAGAATTAGCGTCGAGGTTATTAATTTACGTGTCCGTTGGCGGGGCATATTTGACCATGAACCATGTAGCGCTAATGAAAGTGACTCTTATCTGTTCCATCTCAGTTTCTTTTGAATTTAGCAGCTGCATTGAGATGCCATCTCGACATCTCTTACTGCTGATGTACATTCTTGTTTTTTTCTAAGAAGTAACTATCACCTTCCCTCAAAAGAAAAGGAAAAAATAAGAGTTCTGGCCAAATAGGCCTCTTTAATATATTGGTTAGCTTATGCACTAGTACATGCATGATGCCACCAAAGACACTTGAGAAAGGAGTTCCTAGATGTTGGGAATCCTTGGAGACAGAAACAACTTCTCCTTGCCGAAGAATACAGCCATTTGGTGAAAATTTATCCCTCATTGAACCAGAGTGAACTAACATCTGGCCAACTCCCCATCTAGTGAAGTTTCTCAAATGGAACAAGTACCTCCAAACACCTAATTCTAGTCCTAAATAATAAAAAAGTTTAGAATTTTTCCGGTATAGACTTACATAATTTTTGGATACTTGAGAGGAAAAAGTCATTATCAATGATTTTCAGAAATCAGGCATATGTTCCAAAAATGTGTTCTTAGGATCAGCATGTCAAATAACTTATACTCAAACTGCATGAATATCAAGTGAGGGTAAACTGATCTTATCTTGAGGAACATTGAATCCTTTCGGGAATTTTTTAAAATATATACAACAACAACGTCAAAAGGATAATAGCTAGCCTATTTTAAATTATATATGACAATATTTTGGGTTAATTCACAGTCGCAATACGGATAGTATTTTACTGATTTTGCTAAATAGGTGTCCAGCTATCTTCTGAGATTTAAAAGCATATAAAATGTATGTGATCAACAAGAAAAGACTCTATACTTTGATACTACACATTTAACTTCCTGCATGGAAAATCTTTAAACTTCCTTGAATTTACAACTGTAGATGCAATATGAACAAACTGATACTTCATGAACAAAAGAATAACCAGTCCTGCTACCATTGTGGTACAAGACTAAAGACACACAATTACTAGCTTCAACAAGCACAAAAAACTTGAAACAAAAAAGAGGATTGAAGGTTCTGATACAAAAACTTAGAAATACACCAAAAGAAACTTCAGAGGACTACCAATGATAACATACAAATGAAACGAACCATCCATTATTGACATAAAAGAGAAACCCATAAAATTACAAAAAATGAGGCAGTGGCACCAAGTTTGAAAACCCACATGCAGCTAAATTTGAAATGCATAGTACATTACACACAATTATTTAAATTGAATTTACAAGATAAAAGTGTATATATATAATGTGGAGAATCTAACGAAATTGAAGAGCAAGTATGCGTGCATAGATGAATTAAGCTACTCTGACTATCCAATAACAAATCTTTTTTTTAATAATGGATAATGTTAAGCTTGTTTTAAGTCACACTTGAATGAATCAGCAACTTTTGCAAATAATAGGAAAGCAACAGAACTTAAAAGAAACAACAACTTTCTTTTTTTTGTCTTTTTTGAATGCGGAAATGGAAATAACTACTTTTCTAAATGGACATATGATAATATCTTGATCGCGACATTGTTGAATATAAACGGCTCCCATTCTGCTTGCAAATCAAAGGGAAAACAAAAGTAGGTGAAGTGTATGAAGATGAGACACATAAACCCAACTATTGAAGTTCCAGGCATCAAATGCCTCAAAGCAGAGGGCTGATTCTTCCACCAAGCTTCCACTGAAAACCGGGCTACAAAAAGAATTAAAAAATGATTCTACCTCTAATTCATAACCTCAGAGATTACTCTTCCACCAAATCAATGATTTATGAGAGCAGTGACGGAAAAAATTGTTTTCATGGGTGAAACCAAATGGCAGCTATGAGTAGTGTATTCAATGGCTAGCTTCATTATTCTCGATGACCCAACAATTTACACTGTTTTCGCTCCAAACTGGAAAGGCCATGAAGCTTAATGCGAGGAGAGAGAGAGAGATTTCCCAATACCATAAAATCCATAAACCTCAGCAGAAATTCGCAAATACAAAACTACAGGATAGTACCATCGACAATAAGAAGAAGATTATTAGTACGTGAAGAGAGAGAAAAATAGAGATATAGAGAGAGGCAGAGTATATACCACGAGATGCAATATCAGTGTAAATTACTGAGCAATGAACAAACCCATATCAACAAAAACAAAC
Organism: Amborella trichopoda; assembly: GCF_054954075.1. NCBI lineage: Eukaryota > Viridiplantae > Streptophyta > Magnoliopsida > Amborellales > Amborellaceae > Amborella > Amborella trichopoda. The sequence continues at coordinate 4,620,262 of NC_142348.1, forward strand.
TTACGGAAAAGAAAGAGAACATGAATCTCATTCGAATTTTACCGGTAAATGGAGAAATTGGGTTCCCAGAACCAGAGGTAATATGAATGATATCCTAACGGCTACTTGTTTCTCCCTCCATCGAGAACTGAGGATGAGAGAGAGGGAGAGGGTTTCTACTATTTATTCCACTTTCTGGAGGTTGACAGAGAGAGAAGAAGCAGGTTAAGTCCAGGCCACGTCTCTCTTTAACTCTTTGAGGTGTGCGTTGAAGTAAGCTTGCCCTGCTATTGTATTGTGAAATACCACGTGGCCTCACAGATCCCACACACAAGGATAGATTTTTTCTCATTTTTCGATCTTATTATGCATTTGCGTCTAGAGAGAGAAAGATCATTTTTTGGATGCGTTTTATATATATACAGAGAGAGGGAGACCATGAGATTTTTGGGGTTCGACAAGCAAAATTAGGGGTGGCAACGGGTCAGGCCGGGTTGGGTTTGGTTTCTTGGATCCAAATAATTTATTATGGGATCCGGACTCGAAATATAATGTGGGACCTAGACCTGGACCTAGACCCTACCCAAAAATTAAAATATCTATGTATTTTAATATATTTTCATAAAGCGGACGTGAATGGCGTTCAGGTCTAAGATTTTAACTCGAACTTGACCCGTCGAGTCCAATTTTTTGACCCATACCCAAATCCAGGCCGTGTCTAGTCATCAGGTCCCCGGATCCATTGCCGCCCCAACAAGCAATCTCGTTTATTCGTTTATATCCATCCCTTTTTATCAAAAATCAAATATTCAAAATATTTTTTAATATTTGTAATTTATGAAAAACTAAAGGTTGTTCGGTTTATATGGCTTTTAAAAGCGTTATGGGTGCTTGTAAAATGAAATAATATAGTGAAACATGAACTCAGTTGGAGTGTGGTACCTCGTGAACCATACTAAACAAACGATAGTTTGCTGACACCAAACTGTGCTTAACGATCTAGGGCAGTCAATTGAAAAAAACACATGTTACTCATACATGAAGAACAAACCGATGAGGGTTTATGGGTTAACTCTTGATGAGGTCGGAGAACACGCCGGGATGAGTTAAGCGATTGACTGTGTGACCCTTGTGTGTGATGGTGGCCTACAGAGATGAGACTCAAAGCCTCATCCATGTGTCATCACACGGCATGCATATTGATAGATCGTTCGGGAATGCCAGATATCCACCTTTGGGTGCAGCGTATGCATGTACGAGAGATATCCCCATGCGCCATAGAGCTGTGGTCGCATCAGGTCGTGGTGACCTTGACTAATCTCTAAGGGAGGACCTATATCCACAGACTGGGATTGCGACCATTTGATTCATCGACCTGACTTTGGTGACCCGCTAATGAGCCCCTGTTTGGACTGGGTCATGTGAAACACTGGGTCGGTTTGATAAAGCTAGTATGGTCTGTAGTCCACAGTTGAAGGTGAAGTACCCCATTATTACATATTGGATTCCTAAAACCATATGGATCATTTTTCAAGCATATTAATTTAATTGTGTTCATTTTATTATTGAAATGATTTTAGTTTTATTATTTGAATTTTTATGAATATCTTAATATTTGATTTGAGATTTTTGGACTTATAAAAATACAGTTATTGTTATTACAAAGTTATAAAAATTCAAATGTATATTTTAAATTGTTTTGTTCAATTTAAAAAATAATATTTTTTTTATAATATTCCATGGGGGAATATAGTGTATATGGGCCCACCATGTGGCATGTGGGTGGGGGCCCACATGTGCCACAAAAGGGTGACACGCCCCACCCTCTTTGGATTCTCTTGTTTGTTTTTAAGATAATGTTAGTTTGATTTGTGGCATGTGGTCAAATCTTGAAAGGAATATATTGACCATGGTTTTATCTATTTTGTAGCAAGTTTGTTTTAAAGAGATATGGTCAATTTGAATTAATGTGGATCTTATTTTATTTATATTTTGTAGTATTTATCTACTTGATATTATTTGACATATCCTTATGGAATATGTGATATGGATCATATAATTTTATAGAATGCATGATATTTATTTTATTTAAATATATTGGTGGGAAAATTGTCTAGGAAAGGGAGATAATGGTTAATGCATATTCCATAATGTTGATAGATTGGCTAGGATCTCTCACCCCACAATACGAGGCAAGCCAAACAAAACCCCAATAAACCCTAACCTTATTCAAAGCCTATAAAAATGATTATCTCTACTAAAAAATCTCTACACCTTATCTTTCTACCACTTTCTTTTAAGAAAGTTTGATCTCTCTCTCACATTGTGAATGAACCTAATGGTCTAAGTTATGGAGTTCTTCTACCAAAAAATATCTACACCTTATCTTTCTATATATCTCTCTTAATAAAGTTTGATCTCTCTCTTACACATTGTGAATGAACCTAAGGATTTGAGTTATTGAGTTATTCTCTCTTATCTCTAAAATATGGATTTACGGCTAAGTGTTTTAAGGTTTAGCAAAAGGAGAATCCTTCTCTCTCAAACTAGGTTGCTAAAAGAATTCACCTAGGGTTTGAGTTTGCGATCAAAGGGGTTCATGTTCCATTGGTGTGGCTTGGCCGAAATTTGCTTTTCCGGTTCGAGATTGAAGCTAAACCGTTGATCCTGCGCCATCAAATGGTGGTGACTCGATATAGGGTGTAATAAGCCTTGTTGAGGTAATTTCCGGCAGTCTTCCTTTTTGTTTATTAAAATCTTATATTTTATTCTACAGTACAGTGTATAGTTGTTTCAATGGCATCAAGTTGATAAAATCTTGATTTTATTGTTATGTTGATTTTATTTTGAAATTTATTTTATTATAATAAAGACCACCTGTAGGTGATATTTTAAAAAAAAAAAAAAAAAATGTATTCCTTGATAAAAGATCATATAAGTATTTCTTTCAAAAGTGGCTAGAGCTCAATGGAAATTCTTGTAGGTAACCCAAAGTAGTTGGTAAAAAGCTACGGTGATGATGATAATTTATAAAAGACAAAATGTTTTATTTTTTTAATTAATTTTTAAATTTTAATATTACTTTTATACATGTTTAACCTCTATCATTCTATTATGGGTGTGGTTTATATAAGATGTCCATCTTAAACAATTAAAATGAGGTGCACTTCTAAATATTGGTAAAAAATGTAATTTTGGTGACGAAAATCCTTATGATGGCCTAATGATCTATATTTCAAATCAAATATAAAATTTAAAGCTGGAAAATTGATGTAGATAGTGCAGATCTATAAACACTAAAAAGTTTTTAAAATGGAGAGTATAGATGATGTGTTACACGATGTACTTTTTTCTAGGACTTGAAATCCTTTTCTTTCTTTTTGTTCTTCTCATGCCCAAACATCTCTATATCGAGATGATCAATGGTAAGTTTTTGGATAATGGAATAACCTTCTAGAGTCAATTTTGTAATTGCACTTTATTTGTATGGTATAAGGTTCACACTTTATATAAACTTTTTCTTTATATTATACTTATTTTTACTTTATAAATCTTCAATATTGTTATATAAAGAGTACTTTTATGTTTTAATTATTCTTATTTTCTCTTATTTACTATAATTTCTTGTAATTTATAAACCATCTCTCTTAGCATATTTTATTCTCAGTTTGCGATCTCTTTCAATATATCTCTAACTGCAATACAATTCAAATGTTTTGTGGTATTTACCATAATTTCAAAACTTATAATAGGATATATGCCAAGAATAGCTCAAACGTTCAATTATTTTTTGTTACGTGGGTTTGTTAAAAGAAAAATGAATAGCAAATAAATCATAAATAAGGAGATTAAGTATTATAATAACGAATAAATATTTTAATAAAGTTTCACTAAACTAGTGCAGCATATTCGCCATTATTTATTTTTAACTGCTTTAGATTTAAAAAATAAATATTTAAATACATGTCATATTTATCTCAGTAAGTTGTTTTGATGGATTCTTGCTATTTTAACTTTACTAATTATGATGGAGCCTATTTAGCATAGAAAACTCTTTTCCTTAAATTTATCTCAAGTTTTGCGTATTTGTTTTAGAAATCTCTATATTTACTCTCTTTATTGATATTTTTATTAAAGAAATGGATTTTGGCAATAAATAAAATAGATTTTTAGGAGGGATATATAACTTTTCTTTACAAAAAATTAAAAAGTAAGGCTTTCAGAGAAAATAAAGTTTTTAAGAAAATGAGAAGTATATAATGCGACTATTTACCTTCAATACCAAATTATAACAATTAATCTTGACCATTGGATGTGAAATTTTGTTGAACTTTGCGACACACCGAAGCTATCAGATTTCACATTGGACAGTTATAAGTAAAAGCAATGATCCAATGCAACAGTTGTATCATAGTATAATATAATGACACATATAGAAAACCATATTTGTGGTATTTGTATGATCCCAAAATTTGTACACACACTCTCTTCATCTCAATAATCAATCCGCCAAAAAACAAGTTCAATTTGAACCTTAGATATGGTCAAAATGAGTTCCCTCCAAAAATGAATCTAGACCATTCATTTTATGAATTTCAAGATCTTATCCTTTATAAATTCAAAATCATTTTTTTTTTTTAACATTGTCCATCTAACGATAATAAAGCCATCTAAAAAAATTGGAAATGAAAAAATCCTTCTAAGGCTTAGATCTAAGCATCTCACCAAAATGAATGGCCTATGTTAATTGGGCTAAAAAAATACTTTCTAGGTATTGTTTTTAACTTTTTATTTTTTTGTGATTGTTCATAAGAATGAAAATAGTATATATTTCAAAATTTGGATCAAACAAATGACCATAAGATGATTTTTTAAAGTTGTTGCATCATATTACTGTATAACGGTTGCATGAAATCATTGCCTCTTTACAACGGTTGCATAAAATCATACAATTGGGACCTTTTTATACCAATGGTAAAATGTCTCAATGTATACAATCCTCCAAAAAAAAAAAAAAAAATCCTAATAAATGTTTTAACCAAATAGATTTTAGAGTAAGTGGAGGGGGGAAAGAATCGCAATGAGGAATTCAAATTCACACGCATCTAGGAGAGTTGAATTTGATACATGAAACTACGATATAATCAAGGGGAGAAAGAAGAACACCTGAAATGTCACATCCTCGTTTCTTTCTTTATCAAGAGAAGTTATGTGTTCCATCATGATATTATCCTAAATCACTTGAAATCAAACCCGAATTTGTAGGGTGGATCACTCCTTCCGCATATATGTGTTGAATTGTAGATATGGCAATCCAGATTGGTCCAAATTAGTGATTAAAATGATATAAAAAATATAATAAAATTTAAAACAAGGGTTTGTGAGGTGGGGTATGAAAATATTAGATAAATTTAAAAAATATATATGAAAAGTAGGGTTTTATGGGGAATCGGGTTGGTACCGATGTTATATTATAACTGATTCGGTCTTGGTAGATTCACAATCTCGATTGAGAATTGCTAAGGTTTAAAACATTGTGCATACTGCTTTGGGACCCATCTCACACGATACTAAAAGCAAAATCCTCTCTTCACTAGTTATTTGAAATCAAGTAGATTGGGGGTCTAGTCAAATTCCAATCCAAAGGTGATCTAATCTCACACTAGATCCTATCCTTTTTGGATTGTTGGTAGGGCCTGCTTGTAAATCGCATCAAAGTAAGCGATGTAGAATAAAATATTTAAATAAATGAAAAAATACTTAATGAAATGATAAAACAAAACTAAAATTGAAATAAAGCAAAAGAACAAAACTTATAAACTGACTTGGGCCTCACAGCTCGGAACCCAAAGTAAAGGCCAGAACTTTAGATGGCCAAATGAACTTCTTTTGATGAAATGAATGAGTGACTTTGATCTTTAAATAAATTAGTTGGTGAAAATCTCAAAGGCCTAATGCTTTAGGTGATGAAAAGATGAGGCTTTTCTTCTCTCCAATGGTTGGTCATGACTGCTAAAGACTAAGGTGGTTGGGACTCAAGTTTGGGCTTCCTAAAGACAAGGAATAGGATTTGGTTGGAGAGAAAAAATTAGGGTTTATTGGGAATGTGTGGCCCTATCTCTCTTTTGGGAGGTTGAAAATATGAGTTTTTATAGGTAGAGACGACCTAGAAACTGCGTGAGGCGGCTGTCTACACCAACAAGGAGTCGACAATTGTTTGTGCCACAACTTGTGGCACATATCTGATGTACGGTGTGCCACAAGCTTTGGCATGATAGGCAACCGACCCAAGTTGGTGTAGATTCCTCAAGATTGTGATTTTGATGATTGAAAATTGCTATATCGGATCACAATTCATGTGGTTTGGCAATATTGATATATTATCATTTCATTTCACTTATAAGCCGGCTATTTTTTATCTAATTTTTAAGATGGGTTTTCGATGGGATTTTTTGAATTTTCTAGGATCTATGGGTTGGACTATGATCTGAATATGACTATAGTTTAGTGTATCCTATGGTGTACTAGGTTAATGGTTTGTAGGCCTTAAAAAGCTTATATGCGACTCCTATTATGCATTTAAGAGCTTCAGTACCTAATATGATTGGAGGGCTGGTGATGGGCGGGATTTGGGCTATGCCTGACCCCGGCCCGAAACCATGTAATGTAGCAAAAAACTAAAATTTAAGCCTAGTCTCAACCCAAAAAATTGGGCCAGGCCTCTTATAAATGTAGGAAAATTTCTATTTTTAAAGCTTACAAAAGAAAAGAAAAAAAGAAAATCAGGCTGGAAGGCTTACATGGGCCCAACCAAAAAAAATACACCAATTACCAAAGACCGCCCCCTTTCACTGCCTGAGCTGGGCCTGCTCGAAAACCCACGGGTCCGGCCTGTTAACATGTCTAATTGGAGCATTATTGTCTTCCAAATATTTTAAACTTTTATATTTAATTGAAAAAACATTTTTTCTCATTTGGATGTCATTGTTTTCAAAATAAAATATTTTCATGTAATTATTTCAATAATGTTGAAACATAAAATGAATCTTATTATAACTGTTTTGGCATTCAAGTTCTCAAAAGTTGTCTATGATTTGGAGGATGCATTTCTACATTTGCATCCCCCCAAGGTATCAAATATCCATCTTTAAGATGGATGAAAAGTTGTGGTCCCTCTTAAAGAATAAAGTCAAACATTTGAAACCTTTTTTTCCAAAAAATTGTGTTCTTAGCTTTTATTTATTTTTTCATTTACACGTATTAATGATGTCCATAATAGACACTATATATTATCTAAAAAATAGACAAAAAAGAGGGTCCACATATCTACATGTGAGTCTTAGGACACATAGAAACTTTGCCCCTTAAGTCTTGAGGCACCTCCCAATTTTATCATAACATATAATTTTGGTGACAAATTATTAGGATTATATCAATATCTATTTTCATATCTAATTATAGAATTTTAAATTTAAAGAATGGTTAAAATCAGGCATATTTATAAACATACGAAAATCTTGAAAATAGACGGTCTAGATAATGTATTGCAAGATGCACTATTTATGGGACTCAAAATCTTTTTTTTCTTTGATATTCATATATCTCGAGGTCGAGATGATCTATTAGAGGTTTTTTTCAACATTTAACAACATTTTCCAATGGATTTTTAGGTACATATGTAATTCTACATTTCAAGGTTTATATAAACTTTTTCCATACAAAGATATATTGTTTATTTATTTTAATGTTTTCACTATTATGAAAAATGACATTTCTCTATCCTCAGTTTCATAAAGTGTAGAATCAGATGCACCTCAAAAATCTATCGGAAATATTGTTTTAATGTTGAAAAAGCCCTCTAATCAATATACATTGAGATCTATGAATATGAAAAAAAAAAGGTTTTTGAATCTCGAAAATAGTGCATATCGCAACACATTATCTAGACCGTCCATTATCAAGATTTTCATATATTTATAGATCTACTTGATTTTAACCATTTTTGGAATTTAAAATTTTTAATTAGGTATGAAAATAGATTTTAAGATAATACTAAGATTTTTTTACAACAAAATTACATGTTATGATAAATTTTAGGGTGCACCTTAATTGGATTGTTTAAAGTTGCAGCCTTATCGAAACCATACCCTTACATAATTGGATAAATTATTTCTTTATTATTTACTTTGCATATGAAAACTTTATCGCTTGTTATTTGAAAAACGGTCAAACTAGAAAAATTGATTTATTTTCATTATTTCCAATGTTATTTTTTAGAATTTACGTATATGACATTGTGAATTCCCATTATTAAAAATAGAAAAAAATACTCTAGTTTCGATTAGAAAATTGACCTAATTCAAAAGCCACAGGACCATCTGCTCCATCGTCAGCGTTGCTATGGTGCTCTTCCCTTTACCCATCAACCCCTTAACTCTCTAGATCTTCTCCTTACCATCTCATTAAACGAGCGTTTTAAAAAACGTCGAGTCGACTCGAAAATCGTGAAAAGAGGATCGGATCGTCTAAAAAATCGGAAATCGTCTGGTTCTAGAGAGAATCAGACGATTCTGTACAGTGAATCGTCGGAATCGGCGATTCCGAACAGTGAATCGGCGAGTCCGTACGGATTTTATTTTTATTTTTATTTTTATTTTTTTATTTTTTATTATTTTTTTTTTTTGTAATCCATGATAGATTTTTTTGTAATACTTAATCAATTTTTTTGTAATCCATGATCGAATTGTTTTTGTTTTTTTGTAATCCATGATTGAATTTTTTGGTTTTTTGTAACCCATAATAGAATTTTTTGTAATCCATGATCGAAATGTTTGTTTTCTTTTCTTGTAATCCATGATCTATTTTTTTGTTTTTTTTTTTTTTTTTGTAACCCGTGATAGAATTTTTTGTAATCCATGATCGAATGTTTTGTAATACATGATCGAAATGTTTGTTTTTTTTTTGTAATCCATGATCGAAATGTTTGTTTTTTTTTTTGTAATCCATGATTGAATTTTTTGTTTTTTGCTTTTTTTGTAACCCATGATAGAGTTTTTTGTAATCCATGATTGAATTTTTTGTAATCCATGATCGAACTGTTTTTTTCTTTTTTTGTAATCCACGATTGAATTTTTTGTTTTTTTTTGTTTGTTTTTTTTTGTAATCCATGATCGAATTTTATGTAATCTATGATCGAATTTTATGTAATCCATGATCGAATTTTATGTAATCCATGATTGAATTTTTTGAAAATTTGTGATTTTTTTTTTTAATCCATGGTCGAATTTTTTTTTGTAATCCATGATAGAATTTTTTGAAAATTTGTGATTTTTTTTTTAATCCATGATCGATTTTTTTGAAAATTTGTTTTTTTTTTTTTAATCCATATTATTCAAAGAGAAAACAAGAGAGATGATGATTCTGAGGCCACCCTATCCTAGCCATATTATTCACATATCGAGTCCCAACAGCAACAGTGTAGGGATGAGCACGAAATACTGTAAATTAAATGCTGAATGGCGGTTCATGCAGGGAAAGAACATATCAATATTCGCATATTCATTCAAAAACATGAAAATTCTTAATGGAGTACCCTCATTTTTTATTGACTTCCTAAAAAACAATATTTATAATGAATTTTAATAATTTTTTTGAATTTTTTTTAAGCTTTATTCCGACCGATTCACTCGATTCCCGATCCGGATCGCCGATTCGTCGATTCAAATCGATTTTTTGGAAGCCCGATCCGGATCACCGATCCGTTTTTTAAACCATTGCATTAAACCCCTTCTCATTGACTTTGAACCCTAAATCTCTGAAGTCCCAGTTACATCGAAGCTAAACCCTAACCAAATTGCCCTAATTGATTCGATCTAAGGCAAAAACAACTGCGTTGAACCCTACTTTCCATCTTCAGGATGTGGGCCAAATCAATAGACCTTGTTGACTTATCTTAACCGATCATCACCGTCTAAATGAATGGAAGGTTAAATAGGCTGCCGCTTTAGTTATTTTATACTTTATATTTATTTTTTAATAATTATAATAATCAAGGTCGAGATGATCTATTGAAGGTTTTCAATGCGGTGAGTTTTGAGACGGATACGATTTGTGTGAATCCATGTAAAAATGAGTCACCTTTTAAACATCTATTTTTAAGATAAGTTTTTTTGACCTAATTTTTAAGGATATGAAAAATAAATAAAAATTAAAAATTAATAGTTATAATTCTATTCAAAAAACATTTGGATCATTGATTTTAATTCTTTTTAGATGGATCACTTATTTGCTTTATATAACAGGGACCGCAAGTGTAGAAATGCGGTTCCTACAAAACAATTTTCTTCTTTTGGCAGGGCTGCAGCCATATCAAAACTTTTTTGTTTTCTCAATTGGACGGTCGATCGCCGTCAAAATCCACGCCGGACTCTTTCTTGCAATTCTTTTTTTGAAAGGGCAAAAAACCGGCGCGGGCTCTCCGGTCTCCCTCTCTCTAACCAGTTCTGACCCTCTCTCTCTCTCTTAAAGCTTTTATCTCTCTCTCTCTTAAAGCTTTTATCTCTCTCTCTTAAAGCTTTTATCTCTCTCTCTAACCTGTTGTCCCCTACTTCACCATCCCACCGCAGTTCCTCTCGAAGAAAGGGAAGCAGAGGAAGAAAGAAGTAGACAGATAAGAGGAAGGCAGGTTCTTTGTGGTTTCCTTATTTTTCTCAGTAACATATTGGTCTACGTGGCAATGTTCTCACATGGGGTTTCTGTGTTGTTTAGTTGAAGTGGAAATTTTGGGTTTCAATTTCTGTTGTGATTATTTGCTATTTTAACTCGTGTAGCTGTTTAAAATGTTTTTTTGTTAGATTTTATCTCTCATCTCCATGAAATTTCATGTGCTTTTACGAGTGCCGGTGATTGAAGACTTATTAACATTGGCCTGGCTAGGTTTAATGATGGATTCTAACTGTTCATTTTGTTTCTTTCGTATTCTCTTCTCTCTGGGGACTTTTAGTGGTGCAATATATGGCTTCTTGTGATTTTTATTGATGTCGAACTGTTAACATGGATCCGTTGAACGGGTTGTAAGCAGAGTGGAACAATAATACGTTTAATCCAAGCTCATAAAAGAAAAAAATAGTTTTAATCAAGTTAGAACTTCAACGTTATCCTATTTCTAATAAAAAAATAAAAAAATTAAAGCTTTGCATATGGAAGCTAATCCACAGATAATGCTATTATGTCTTTTATGGATGCTAGCTCTCATCATATCTAAATCTTCTCATTTTCATGTACCTGCATTTCCTTAGATTCTTCTTGAAATTGATAAAATCTAAATGGTGTTTGTTTGTTGCGAGTGTAATGTGTTCCGCTTTTTTGGATAAAAACATGAATTTGATTGAAAGAGAAATGGGAACAAGATGCCAAAATGTCATCAAGGCAATGGCCATACATATTTGTATGAGTTGATATCTTCCAGGATAAATATTTTTAGTCAACTGGAAGTAATTCTGAAAATGGTGAATCAAAGCATCACTTGGTTAACTAGTCAGTTGGCCTTTTATATTGATTGGGTGCGTTCCAAGTATTGCATAAGAAACGATAGATTTAGAGTAACTTGTGTTCCTTTGAACACAATTTATTGGAGATTGAGAAAACCCAGGTGCCCAAAGGACTCGCCGGCAAAGCTAATAACACCCCCTCAAGAAGTGGAAGAAGGTTTGTCTCAAAGATGGAACCATTTTTTTTCTTGTGAATGTTAGCCTCTGTGGTGGAATTGTGTCTATATTCATTGTCTCTAAGCTGCTAGTTGGGGTTCCCTTAGCTAATCCGCAAAATTTAGTCGTGGTCTGTCCAGGAGGTGAGGGACCAAAAACTGGAATTATAGAGGGGATGGGCTAGGTCTTAGTTCAAGCCTATTGGTAGAAAGTAAACCAGGGTGGTTGGTTCTTAGTGGCTTTGATTGGGATTAGCGAGTAGATGTCCCAAGAGAGCATAATGAACATGCTCCCCATACTCTTCGACCTATTTATTTCCAAGAGGGATTAATCTGCATGATTTGTTTTTCTTTTCCTTTTCTATTTTGTTAATCAAATATTTTCGGCATTATTTTATCCATACATTTGTATTTCTCTATGTTGCTTATACATGCCTAATATAAAGGCACTTCCTCTTGTTCCTATTTGTTTTTGTTTTGGTAGTATTTTGTTAGTTTAGTGGATGCACTTCACACTTATATATTTCACCTGATAATCTTAAATGATTATTTGGCTGTAAGGGGCGTGTGTGTAAGAAAAGTGGCAGTTGAGAGAGAGAGAAACCATCTGTAAGAATTGAATATAGTTTGTGCAGCAGATTGGATAAATTTTCAATTTTCATTACACAGATATTACAGACAGATAGAATTATAATTTTAAAATGGACAATCAAAGAACAAGTTTCCGAATGTAGTTCGAATGGGTCAATTACACACCCCCAAACAACAAATGCCATCAAATTTCAATTAAGACAAATACAATTTGAAATTTTAATGGCAATATTTCTCATTGCGTCATCAATCAGTGTGTTATATTCTTTTTTTGGTTAAAAAACCACAGAGATATATTTTTCTCCAAAAAGTGCAGTGAAGGATGTTTAAATTAAGTAGTTTGTACATGGTATAGGGATCTGATATTTTCAAAAACTATACTGGTGGATGTCTAAATCAATAAATAGTTATTACTTGGATTGACTCCAAACTGTCAGTTACCCATATTTAATTTCAACAATAGAGACCTCAATCTCTCTCATATATTTTGGATTTATAGAAGTTCACATTATCATCGAACATGTTAAGCTGACATCAAATTGCTTTAGTTCACCAATCATTACTGCAAAAAAATAAATAGCTTTTCTTTATGCCATTACATGCTGTAATTGCAGGATTGTGTGAGCAATGGCAGTTGGTTCTGAGGAGCAGACACACAAGACTCACAGATCTCGTCAATCGGGTCCCTCTGCAAGAAAAAAAGAGAAATCGGACAAGCAGAAGCGGGGGATTGCTAATGAAAAACACAATCCTAAGGTCGGTCTTTTGTTAGTGTGTGCAATAAAATTTTATGCATGATAAAACGGATTTTACATACAAATTCCAATGCAGGTAAATTCTTTTTTTTTTTTGAAATTGTGCACACTCTTATGAGTTTTGGGATTGTGTTGTGTTGTGCTGTCATCATGGACATGTAGATTATTTTGAATTGTCTGCATTTGTTTAATAATGGTAGATTATTTTTATGGATTGGCTGTTTGGGGTGCTGGGCTTTACAGAAATAAACAACTTTAAAAAATAAAAATTATACAGAATTATAATAATATATTTAATTTCATTGTTTGGTAATTCCATAGATTGCATTGCCTAGCATGTTCAGGGTACAATAAGCATCCATGGACATCCACCTCTCACCGCTTGCCTACAACTCCTTTTTTTGGTTAACTGCATTTTATTAAAATAAAACTCGAGTTTACGAGTATATTGGTATGTGATGTAAAAAGTTGGTATACACCAATCGATCTACTTGGGCTTGTTTAAGTCATTTGGGCTGGTTTTTGAATAGAGGGGGCCATTGAGCCTGTTATTTCTGAAGTTTTTTTACCTCTTTCATCAACCCTTTGTGTTCTGACCTTTGAAAAATATTATATGACATATTGCTTTTGGTCATCAGTGAAGGAAGTTTCGTTATGGATCTGATAAATTATGTTATTGTCAGGCATTTGCTTTTAGGTCGTCAGTTAAGGCCAAACGTTTGCAATCTCACGCATCAGAGAAAGAACAACGAAGGCTTCATCTTCCTGTAATCGATCGTTCTACAGGTGAACCAGCTCCTTACGTTGTCGTGGTGCATGGTCCTCCAAAGGTAATTATTTTTTTTGGTTTTCTTTTCTTTTACATCGCTTCTTCTTGGTCTTATGCTACCTTGTTGTCTTTGTAAATTATAAGGTTTGATGGTCATCTATTGCTTTAGGCCTAAAAAAACCGCTAATGAGAATGCACCTGTATGTTTGATTACAGGTTGGGAAGAGTCTGTTGATAAAATCTCTTGTAAAGCATTATACCAAGCATAATTTATCTGATGTTCGAGGTCCAATCACCATTGTATCAGGTTCATTGTCATTCGTGATGCACAATTCAACTAGCTTCTGTTCACGATTACCACGTTGTGTAGTTCATTGTGGAGGAAGTAGGAGCAACAAATGTGTACTATAACCCATTGGACTTTGGAAGGCTGTGGCCCATTGGTTCATCACCATCATGTATTGAAATGATGGACGATAATGAAGAGTAGGACTCTCCATTGTGGATGGTCTCGTTCTTGTGGGTCATCCTATCTTCCCAGCCTCCACCATTCATCATTTAATTGGACAGTGATGATGGCATTGGACTGGGGTTGCCATAGTACATTTGATCATAGTTTATTTCCCCTTGCGTAGTTCTTAAAAACTTATGATATACCACTGTTTAAAAGCAATTATGTGTCATTCATGATCTGGGCTTTGATCTGAGATGTCCTGGTCATCTTTTAGCTAAATTAGGTCACTTGCCTGATTTCTTGTGTTAGGTAAGCAACGGAGAGTCCAATTTGTGGAATGCCCAAATGATATAAATGGCATGATCGATGCTGCAAAGTTTGCTGATCTTGCTCTACTTCTTATTGATGGAAGTTACGGATTTGAGATGGTGAGTGTCATAATTAGCAATTATTGGAATTCGAAACATACGGATCAGTGATGCATTGCTTCTCTTTTTATAGTATAAATATCCCTTTTGGTGGCTGGTTTCAGCCAAATTTCTATTAGCTGTACTTATTTGTACAAGTCAGATCCATCAGATTTATCTGTTAAAATGGATGGTGGGATTGTATGGATGGGTGTAGATACTAAAAGAGGAGGTGTAAAAACTAGCCTGTGTCCCTTTTTTTGCTTTTATGTTGTTCCAGTCTAAGTTTTCTAGAGGTGTGTCAATAGCTTATATTTTTGTGGTTGGGGTGTCATGCTTTTGCAGGAAACTTTTGAGTTCCTTAATATATTGCAAGTCCATGGTTTCCCCAGGGTTATGGGGGTTCTCACACATCTTGATAAATTCAAAGATGTAAAAAAATTGAGGAAAACGAAGCAACGTCTCAAGCACCGGTTTTGGACTGAGATATATGATGGGGCTAAGCTATTCTATTTATCAGGCCTTATTCATGGAAAGTAAGTGACCTTATATATTTGATCGACTACATATTGTCATGCTTTTTATCACATTAATGGTGAGCATCTTGCTCTATTCATATTCAAATATTTGTAATAAATATTGCTCCTTCTCAAAAGGGAAAGTGCAATATGATCCAAAACATTGTGGAAGCCACTGGCAGTTGGGGTCATTAGTGTCCATTGAAATGATGGATGGAGATGGAGGGAGAGTGGAGGCTACCAGAGAAGGATATGACCCCAATGGTGGGTCCCATCATCTCTCCATCACCATCCATGTCAACAAGTGGCAATGACAACGATTGTTTGTGGATTTTCTTCACTTCATGGGATTATGAAATGCGTTTTCCCTTTCCGAATTTATTGTGTTCAATGTGCGCTGTCCTTTATTTAGCACAACATCCTTTCCAGGTACCCCAAACGTGAAATTCACAATCTTGCAAGGTTTATTTCTGTTATGAAGTTTCATCCTTTGTCTTGGAGAACTTCACATCCTTACATATTGGTAGACCGTTTTGAGGATGTTACCCCTCCAGAAAGAGTCCATGCAGATAACAAATGCGACAGGAACATAACATTGTATGGCTATTTGCGTGGTTGCAATTTAAAAAAAGGCACAAAGGTCAGTTTTTATGCAAAACTTTTGATTTGACGGTTTTCCTAGCATTTTCTCTAATTGTTTAATGCAATGTGGTGACAAATGCAAAATATGTGGCCAGTGGTTCATATAATCTTAGTACACTGTTGACCACTTGACCTTGAAGTACTTGTGTTGATGACCTGACTTTCCATATGCATATGAATTATGGAGGCGTCTATGCTTTTGTTACGTTTTATTCCGCCGATTGTTGGTGGGAACTCTCTCGGTGATTACATGGTATGGCTGATCTTCACTTTGACCATGATTGCAGATGTCTTAATGGAGATACCAGAGATTTACCTTACTGAACTATTTCACGAACTTTTTAGTATGGCCCTTTTATGTTTTTCTCATAGTTGGTTAATGTAACCCTATATTTTATGGTGGCCTATGATGAGAAAGTCTTTTTGGAGGGTTTGCATTGTGTTGTTAATAATTGCCTATTATTAGATGTTCTTCAGTGACAACTTGTTTATTTCCTTGTCTGTTAATTTGTTTCGCTTTTATACTTCGTGATTCCCACAAACTGATATTCGATTCCATCTAGGTCCATATTGCTGGTGTTGGGGACTGCCAGTTAGATAGTGTGACAGCATTAGCTGATCCTTGCCCATTACCTTCTGTTGCCAAAAAAAAGGGTTTGCGTGAAAAAGAAAAGCTATTCTATGCACCTATGTCTGATCTTGGAGATCTTCTTTATGACAAGGATGCTGTTTACATAAACATAAACGATCATATGGTTCAATTTTCCAAAGTTGATGGAGATGATGGAGCAGCTACCAACAAAGGTATGAGCACTGTGTGTTGTTGCTGGGGAAAGTATATTGTAGTCAGGAACCATGGAGAAATGTAGTCATTGGACTGTGTTTTCCATAGTCCATGAGGCTGTGGTATACTTTCCCTTTATACTGTGCATGTCTCTTACTACTTCTAACAATCTAATGTCCAAAGCATCTGCTAGGTGCTGAGTCTGTAATGGCCTACATAGACACAAATTGTGGTTCAATCTTTCCTGATGTTACTTTGGACTGTATATGTTCTTAGGAGGTTGGAGTAGTAGTTCTCCTAAATTAATTTTTTTTGGATCTAACAATTTCATTAGCTCAACTGATATTTGACCACCATCTTGTTCAATTACACGGAAAAAAGATCAAACCATGTTGAGTTAACATAGTTTGGCATTCTAAGTTTGCAGTGTAATAAATAGTTTGTTGCGTTATTTTTTGCTTTCTTATACATAGTGTTTTATGTACATGTACTCCTGTCTTTTTTCCAGCAAGGGGCCGTGATGTTGGTGAAGACTTGGTCAAAACACTTCAGAAAACAAAATACTCAATTAATGAGAAATTAGAACAAAGTTTCATTAACCTTTTCAGTAGGAAGCCTTCTATCTCATCAGAAGTCCAGTACAATTCAAATAATACCATGAAAAATGAATCTGAGAACTTCTATTTTCAAAGTGAGAATGGTGAGGAATCAACTAGCTCCTTGGAGGGAGATGATGTTGAGCAGGCAAATGTCACGGAGGCTTTAAATAAAGAAACCATGCAAGGCGGAAGGGAGACTGAAGGAAATGAATCAGATGAGTCTGATGATGAAAGTAACAAATCATCAGAAGGAGATGAGGGATCTGCTAAGGCTTTGAACTCTGACGTAAAGGAAGTAACTGAGTTCCAAAATGGAAGGTTAAGAAGAAGAGCTGTCTTTGCAAGTGATGAAGGGCAGGTATTTCACTACATTTCAATCCTTGTACTAGATCTTCAACATTCAGAATGCAGATTCTTCTTTTTGTTTTTTGATAACCAAACAAAATCTTGAATATTCCTCTATCGTGGTGAAAATTTATAGTTTTCATGTCTCATAGAGATCTTTTATAGTTCCCAAGATGAAATTCATTATGAGGACGCATACTTTCTCTGTTTTAGAAGTATCTAGATACCTATGAATAGACAACATGGTGGATGAGACTCGTGATTAGTTCTTATTTGGGAATTTATGTGCTCGTTTGTTGACAGATTATATATACATGTTTCCCACAACCTACCCACCGCACAACATCTAGTCTGGTCCTTCGTCGTGAAGTAAAATACCCTTAGTATTTGATAGTGCCTTTTCTTTTTTACTTGCTTTCCATCTTTTGGACTCATATCAATAGTGCCTTTGTGATTTTTCCTTAGGCCTAGATGTCTGTCCTTTTTTCATTCTTGTGCCATCCCACCTGTAGTTGTGCTTACAATTGTCTTAGCAATTTAATATGGCACAAAATGATACACTCTCCCTAATAAGAATTTATTAGACAAGAAAGAAACACTTGCTACATATTGTGGGCTGTAAATTGTAAATAAGTTAATAGTTCCATTGGGTTGTTTACTTGCTTGTCATATTAACTCAATTCCTTGACAATTGTTAAAATGGTGCTTTATTTGAGTTATGTCCTCATTTCTTTAGGGGTAACCTTCCTATGGTTCATCTTGTGGTAGGGTTCAGATAAAGATGATGTAGATAGCGATTTATCAGTGGGTTCAGATGACCCAGAGGAGACTGAAAATGACTGGAAGTCAGAAGGTATATTCTTCACGTCCATGTGCAGTTGTATTCAACAGCGTTTCATGAAAATTGCATGTTTTCTTAGTTTTGTGAAGGGGTTCTTCCATTATTTTTCTAGGTAGATGCACGTTAATGGTTTTTGAATTTTTTTCGAATTATTTTCCAGGAGTTATTTTTTTTGCATTGGTTCATAACTTTTTTGAATGGATGGATTATCAGTCCATTAAGTCAATACCTTGGCAATCTTGTCGCAAACCAAACTTGATGATAGATCAGAAAATTAAAAAGATAAGTTTAGTGCAAAGTGGAGGTGAAACTGATGGTTCAAATTCAATGTCTTGAAGTTAGTTAGACTTGGTGTTTGCCGAATGACTCATGGCATTGATTAGTGGTGGGGCTGAAATTTTTTGCTGTTATTCTCTTATGTGGATCTTTTCTTTTCCTTTTTTTTTTCTTCCCCTCAATAATCCTTCAGCATTGAAAGAGGTTGGTTTGTTCTCGGTGACTTTTTTTTCTAGATCAAACTGATGATGGGATCGGAAATGCATCCAAGTGGAAAGAGACCTTGGTCTCTAGAGCAGTTTCAAGACAAACTACTAACCTTATGCAACTTGTATATGGAAAGCATTCATCAAAATCAATAAACACTGTTCAGGAATCACTTGGGAGTGGTGACAGTGATGATAGTGAGGATGAAGAATTCTTCAAACCGAAAGAAAGCAGTGACAAGGTAAATTCAAGAGTTATGAATGGGAATGTCATTTTTTTTTTATTGATGACATGCCATTGATCATAACTAGCAGGTTGTTAGCTAGCTGGCTTTATTCGTTTTGAAAAACCAAAATGGCTAAGTTATGAGGTGGCTTATGAAGTAGTTTTGAAGAACCATAACAGATGAGTTGGTTGATCCATCCATGATTAGAAAAATAACTGGTACCAATAAAAAATGGTCTGGACATAAGTATAGCAAATGAATTGAATGGTTGAATTCCTGAGGTAGAGGAATTGACTGGATTGTTGCCCGTCATTAGCAGTCAAATACGAGACTAGGATTCAAATTTCTACTGCTTGTAGACATTGGGTTATAATGTTTCTAGAAAAGGTAAAGTTAACAAAAATTTCAAGAAATCTAAGTGATAAAATGTATTGAAGGGAAAAAAAATGGACAGTGACAAATGTCTCTAGCATTAATACCATGAATAGATTGTTGCGTATCACAGGGAAGGTACCAAAATGATATTGATATTTCCACAAAGCCTATGCATTTCATTCATGACTTCGCCAAAATTTTGAGCATATGAAGGGTGCGTGTGTTTGGCATATGTTTTGGAACTTCCGAACATTTTAGCTCTTTTTTGTTTTTTGTTTTTTGTTTTTGTTTTTTTTGTTTTTTTGTGGGGGGGGGGGGGGGGGGGGGGGGGCACTTTCATTTTTCTTTCTCCATAGTTCCGAAAATTGGGGGAAATATGAAAGCTGCTCCTTTGATCTCACCCCATGGAGGCGGTTCCAAAGATGGGAAAAAGGAAGCCGCTCCTTCCGTCTCCCCCCATGGAGCACATACTTTCATAAGTTTCGACTTCTGAAGCCGAAACTTCTGCCAAACAAACACGCCGAAGAAATTTTGCTGCTCATCATCAGCAGTAATGTGTTTGATGGATTCACATTTTAAGCATGTTGCTGTTTTATATTTGCTTAGAATACAAAATGTGATATTGTAATGGGAAACTATACTATAAGCAAAGTGACCCTGGAAATGCTGACCTACCTCTTGGTGAAGCAAGTGTTTAGGGTTTCAGCAGCTACTTTCCCCTAATGGTGAGACACTCGGTTTGTAGGGGAGAGTCTTAGTTCTGAACCTCCCTCCTGCAAACAAAAACTGACCTATTCCATGACAGAAGTTTCAACATGTCCCTTCCCTTTGTGTCATTTTTAAAGATGCATGTGACTTTGCTGATCAAAAGACAACACACTATTCATCTACAGAAATCTAGTGAGAGAATGGATGTTGATAACTTCAATGCCGAGGATTGCTCCAAAATAGGTGCAGATCAGGTGCTGCGTGATGACTGGTCAAACCAAGATATCATTGAAACCATTCGTGATCGTTTTGTCACTGGAGACTGGGCCAAAGCTGCTCGCAGGGGTCAAGAAGTGGAAGGAAGTGGTGATGAAGATGCTGCCATTTATGGAGACTTTGAAGATTTGGAAACCGGAGAGGAATATGATGGCCAAGAAACTCTTAATCTGGAGGGGGACGCAAAGGTTTCAAAAGGGAGTGATTTAGCAGACGAGGAGCGAAGGCTTAAAAAGCTTGCTCTTCGAGCAAAATTTGATGCTCAATATCCTTTTCCCTTAACATTCTCTTACTGCTGTTTGGAAGCTTTTGATAAGTTCTACTTATAAATCTGCAATAGTGGAAGGGTATATTGCAGACATATTTGACTTGTCTCAAACGTATAGATAATTCTCTCTCTCTCTCTCTCTCTCTCTCTCTCTCTCTAGTTTTGTGAAAGTATTGTGAGATTTGAGAACAATGTAATTTGTTCAATATTATGAGACCTTACTTCTGTATATATTTTTTAATATATGCAAGTAAGTTATTTTTCATATTAAAAATTGTATGTTCAAATAAAGATTTTGTATTTTCATACAAAATATAGTTGGCATATTTGCCAAAGATGTGTTACATAAACTGTCAGGGAAATGAAGTTTATGTTTAGCATAGGGATTTTTGTTTTCTCCAGAAATATTTCCTCCCATTTTCCTGTTAAAACCAAAAGTTTTAAAGTGAAAAATTTACTTGCTTGAGAGTCCCAACTGATACTCAAATTGTCCTTCAACTTCTCTGTCTTTTTAGAAAAAGATTTGGCAATGTATTCTAATAAGACCTTAGCTTTGAACCACATATGATGAATCTGAACCAATGGATGAAGAAACTGATGGCAAGAAGGATCCCCAATTTCATAGAAATGGAGGCCAAGATGGTGGCTTTTTAGACAAGGTAAATTTCTTGAAAATCAGAGCATGGTTTTACTGTAGGATTTAGATTAAAATTACTTAGATATCACGGGTTTACTTGGAACTGCTGAAAGCATCTTTACTTGTCTACTATTATTTGCAGCTGAAGGAAGAGATTGAACTCCAAAAGCAGAGGAACTTGGCTGAGCTGAAGGATCTTGATGACGTTACTCGGCTTGAGATGGAGGGTTTCAGAACTGGATCATACCTGAGATTGGAGGTCCATGGGATTCAATATGAGATGGTTGAACATTTTGATCCTTGCCACCCTATTCTTGTTGGAGGGATCGGCCTTGGTGAAGAAAATGTTGGATATATGCAGGTCTTACTATATTTGCATCTAAAAAACCTGGGGGATGAAGTCTTAGTTTTGTTTTTATATTAACTATTGCTTTATATTAATTGCTTGTTAACAGAAATGACTTCTCTCACTAATTATTTTGTCTATTCAGGTTCGACTAAAACGTCATAGGTGGTACAAGAAAGTATTGAAGACTAGGGACCCTGTTATTGTTTCAATTGGTTGGAGGCGTTACCAGACAATGCCAGTGTATGCCATTGAGGACCGTAATGGCCGGCATCGCATGCTTAAGTACACCCCAGAACATATGCACTGTGTTGCCATGTTCTGGGGGCCTCTTGCACCTCCAAATGCTGGGGTTGTTGCCTTTCAGAACTTATCAGAAAATCAGGTATTAAATATATGCCATAACCATGTGTTACTTTCACCCTTTAAAAAAAAAAATTAAAAAAATTGGGAAAAGAATTCAATGAAGAATTTGTTTTTGGAAGGAATTTGAGGGGATGTGACAT
The DNA here is from genome assembly GCF_054954075.1 of Amborella trichopoda. Lineage (NCBI taxonomy): Eukaryota > Viridiplantae > Streptophyta > Magnoliopsida > Amborellales > Amborellaceae > Amborella > Amborella trichopoda. Next base: position 4,642,475 of record NC_142348.1, read on the forward strand.
TTGTAAGGTTGCTTTTAGGATACATTTGGTCTCCTTTACTTCTAAAAATGTATAAGAAGTTGATTGTTTGATTGATCCTTACTGTCTCTTCTACTCCAGGTGGCTTAGAAGCTTAGAGGGTCTTAATTGGACTAGTTGGGTACTGTTTTTTTTTTTTTTTTATTTCTTTTTTCAGTTTGTGCTTCAGGAAAGGAAATTATTAGAGAGTTAGTAAATGTTGTACTGGGACTTGCCCTTGAATTTTTTATATCAAAATGATGAACCATGAGACATGATTTTATTGTTTTTCTTTAGTTATCAATAAAACAAATAACAAATAGATCTATGAGGGTAGGGGGGGGAGATTATGGACTGAGACTTACCTTTCATCCCAATACCAATTAAGGCCATCTTGAAGCAACAAGTTATGATTGCTTTCATTTTAAATAACATAGCAAAAAATCTATATATTTGTCATCCATAGAACCAGGGGTGGGAATGGATCAGGTGGGGTCCCTGACCTGAACCCTGCCCAAACTAGTTAGAAGTTGAACCTGGACCCGAACCCGGACCCGAGTCGGGTCCGGGTCTATAAATAAAAACTATATACAAAATAATATTAGTAATGTGTATTTATACTAATATATCTTGGGTTGGGTCTGGTTGAACATGACCTGGACTTGAACCGATGACAAGATCTAAGCTAGACCAGGACCCAGACTCGATTGGGGTCTAGTCAAGGTCAAATGGACCCAAACCCAACCCAAAATCTGGGTCCAGACCCGGTCCTAGTCCGGTTGGCCCGTCAGATCCATGGGTCAACCTGAACCAATTCCCACTCTTACATAGAACGTATTTGAATATTGAAATTTGACATGTTAGGGATTTGTGACTGTGGTTAAATGATGTTCATTGTTTCAGTCTTTACCGATTTTGTTTGCTTACCGTTGCCTTCATGTCTGTTTAAGCATCCTTTCCAAATTAATGGGCCCTGATGAACAGTGCAAAGTTGGGTAAAGACGAATTCGGTATATAGTATTTTTGGGGAAGTAGAGAACAGGTGAGGGTTTTGGTTGATGTTGATTGATCTCTTAATGGGGTAAGTTTGTCTTCAGGATCTGTTTCGGATAACAGCAACAGCAGTTGTATCAGAGTTCAATCATGCTGCACGTATAGTAAAGAAGATTAAGCTTGTTGGTTACCCTTACAAAATATTTAAGAATACGGCATTTATCAAGGACATGTTTACATCGGCTCTTGAGGTGGCGAGGTTTGAGGGTGCTTCGATACGGACAGTGAGTGGTATAAGAGGACAAGTGAAGAAGGTAAGCATGATAAACTAGGAAAATAAACTTAGCCTACATTTTCTTTTCGCAGCTGTCCTATGGCTTCATAATTTAGAGAATCATGATACTGATTCTAATATTCAGAAAACTTATACTTGTATCCCTTTTTCTGATTAAGTTTGTGATGATTTCAATTTTGACTTTGCCAAGAAAGAATATCCCTGATCATAATGTCAGCAAGAACTGCTTATTAATCACATGGGTGTATTAGAAAAATGTATCTTTACCCTGTTGCTATGTATACATGAGCCGAACGCATAAGGTTGATAATAGACAGACTTGCCTCAACAATTTTGAAATTTACAATGAACATCTTTTTTTTATTCCAACAATTTTTGTTGTTTTGTTTGTAACTCTTTCCTATATAGGCTGTGAAAGCAGGCCAAGGTAAAGATGGAAGCGCAAGGTGCACATTTGAGGACAAAATCCTGATGAGTGATATTGTTTTCCTTCGTGCTTGGACACAAGTAGATGTACCGCGTTTCTTCAATCCAGTGACATCGGCCCTTCAACCTCGTGACCGTGCATGGAAAGGCATGAAGACGGTTGGTGAATTAAGGAAAGAGCACAACCTTCCAGTTGCTTTAAATAAGGACTCTCTCTATAAGGTCAGTTTTTGTCTCCTATTTTGTCATTCTGTATTTTAAACTTACTCGTCGATTTGAAGATCATCTTATCTCAACTATAAATTGGCTTGTGATCTCCTTTTCAATATCATCCAAAAGTTTGCTTTATCCACACAAAAACACATTTTTCAGTGTGTGATTACTTAATCTGACTGTTTAAAAATGATTAATTAAAATATCGGCATTCATTTAATCCTGATGAAGTGTCAATATTTGGAAGTGCATGAATGCCGAATATTTTCATTTATAATGCATTTGTAGTTTTTTGTACTTGGATATGAAAACTTCTATTGTGGCCTAGTAATCTTATTTTTGGGATTGGTTCTTTGGGTTGGTGATGGCATTTGAAGGATTTGATTCTCTAAAATGCGTGCCCTTCAATCATGCATTTCATATTGTTATTTTAGTTATTTAACTTAATTCTCTTATTTTTCCCCTGGCACTGACAATGTTAATGTTATCCTTGTGTACAGCCAATTGAGCGAAAACCAAAGAAGTTCAACCCCTTGAAGATTCCCACGGCCTTGCAAGCCGCTCTTCCATTTGCTTCAAAGCCAAAGGATACCCCAAAACAAAAGCGTCAATCACTTGAAAGCCTCCGAGCGGTGGTTATGGAGCCTCATGAAAGGAAAGTTCACGCTCTTGTCCAGCACTTGCAATTGATCAGATCTGAAAAGGTATCCACAACTCAATCCCTATCTTGATTCTAAGATAAATAATGCCGGACCCTTAGGTTTGTTCCAGTCGTACTATTAAATTGGTATGGGCTCACTGGATGGGATGGGATTCCACTTGGAAAAGATGTTGCATACTAACGGATTTAGGTCTAAATCTCTTGCTATCTTTGTGTATATTTTGCAGATAAAGAGGCGCAAGCTCAAGAATGAGGAGAAAAGAAAAGCATTTGAGGCAAAGAAGGCAAAAGATGAGCAGCTGAGTCAGAAGAGGCAACGAGAAGACAGGAAGCAGCGGTATCTTAAGGAAGATAAACAAAAGAAACAAACTCGACAAAGACTCGAGTAGTTTTCTTTTCTTGAGGTAAAAGCATGGGTTTTGAGCCTTTTATGTTCTAAGAGTTTGTTCTAGGAACTTTCTAGACGAGGTATTTTCACTTGTATATCATGATCTATGCTATAGTTACCAGAATCGTCGTCGCTATGTAGCTATTCCAGTTCGGAATCACCATCCTGCATTTCTATGAAGGAATTTCCATAAATCCCGATTCCTGGAAGTTAGGAATCATGATTCCACATTTTCTGAATCTCATTATGATATCTTTGGATCTAGATTCCACCACCAAATTTTGTTATTCATAGGTGCACAAGACTGTGATTCAACCAATATGAGACCTCGCTTCTAATTTTTAAGAATAATAATAAGAGATATTTGGAATTTAGATCCACCACATCAAAATGATTGCCATAATTCTATGGAATGCTTTGGAATTTTTTAACATCATCATCAACATCATCATCAACATCATCATCCAAGCCTTATCCGCTTTGGAATTTTTTAAACACCATTTAAAAGTTTTGGTACCTAAAACTTTTTACTAATTAATACATGATGAGTATCTAAAAACTCTATGGGTGTCAACAAATTCTAATTTACATCATTCCTAAATTTCAAGAATTTCTGATAAATGTCTTATTTTTAAAATATATTATTAATAAATAAAGTAATTTTATTTTCACTATTCTATCTATAAACTCTAGGAAAGTACTTAAGTAAGGGTAGTCGACCTTATTTCCAATATTTGTGGGGAATTGTGATAAAAGGCACTCAATATATTGACGCCAAAATTACGGGAGGGCTGTTAAGACATTGATTCTGATGATAGGGGAGTCCTAGGTAAACATACTCAATATATGGAGTTCAATACTGGGGAATTCTTGCTTATAAATAAAATAAAACCTCTAGTCTTTTGCCTTTTGCCTTTTGGGTTTTAGGAGAATCTATAGAGAAAAAATTCCGAGAAGGAAACTTGGTGGTGAAGTGATGAGGTTCAGAAGGCCATTAGTGGAAAACTATCATGTTATACAACGTTGCAATATAATAAAAATGATCAAAACTTAAAAGAATATAAAAGGCTGAGAAAAATGTTAAACAAATAGTAAGGTTAAACTTAAGGCATATGATAATCTATACAATAAACTGGGAACAAGAAAAGGTGAAATAGATATCCTCAAATTAGCAAAAATGAGAGAGAAAAAGTATAGGGATTTAAACTATATTAAATTCATTAAGAGTAACGATCAAAGGGTTTTGGTGAAGGATGATGAGGTCAATGAAAGTTGGAGGGTTTATTTTAAAAAATTATTATATGTCGAACACAATGGGAACATAGTTGTAGAAGGAACCGTTAGTATAAATGAGGGCAGAGGTCATAGATACATTCGTAGGATTAGAATATCAAAAGTGGAAGAAGCTGTGAAGAGGATGTAGATAGGAAAGGCATTGGAACCAGATGGTATTCCGACAGGTTTGGAAGTGCATGGGGGAGATTGGCATTGACTGGTTTACCAAGCTGTTCAATAAGGTGTTGAGAATAAAGAAAATGCCAAACAAATGGAGGAAAAGTATTGGGGTACCTATTTACAAGAATAAATGGGATACAGAATTATCCGAACTATCGAGGGACCAAACTTTTGAGCCACATTATGAAGCTGTGGGAGAGAGTGATTGAGCAATGACTAAGGTATGAAACGAGTGTATCAAAAAACCAATTCGGTTTTATGTCAAGGAAGTCAACAACCGAGGCTATATTCCTGCTTAGGAAAATGATTGAGAAATTTATGACAGGGAAAAAACCTCCACATGGTCGTTATTGATTTAGAGAAAGCTGTGCTTAGAGATTTGATGTGGTGGGTGCTGAAAGAAAAAGGAGTCTCAAAAGGTGGGAGATATGTATAGGGGAGCACTAACAAGTGTATGAACAACTAGTGGAGAGATGAGTGAATTTTCAGTGACAATTGGCCTGCATCAGGGGTTAGCATTGAGCCTATACCTTTTTGTCTTAGCTATGGACAACTTAACTATGCACTTACAAGATGAGGTACCGTAGTGCATATTGTTTGCGGATGACAGTTTTGATCGATGATACTCGAAACGGTGTCAACACATCGATTCCCGTTGGATCAGGATGTGATTCATAAATGGTAAGAATCTCATTTCATGTGATATCAATTTCAAAACAAATCTCACTTCATGTGATATCAATTTCAAAACAAATCTCACTTCATGTGATATGCATTTTATGAACTACAATTTTGACTTTGTGGTCAATCGCGATTTCATGATTCATGTTCCTGAAATGATTGGAATCACATGCATTTCCAACAACCATAACTAACACACTTTTTGATATAATGTCATGCCAATCATAAAGGAAGGTTCTAGGAGGCTATTTCTCAAGAGATTTCAAAGTTTTGGTTTTTCTCTAGAAATTCTTGAGTAAAACTAAAGATTTACGAAAAGGAACTGAATTGTAAAAATAAGATTAATACGAAAACGAGAAAAAAAATAAAAGAAACGAAAACTATTATTTTCTATTAAAGAAATATGAAAGAGATTACGTAAGCTTCATTTCTTAAATATATAGGAAAATATAACTAAATGGTCAAACTACTTGAGAAAATCATTAAGGTGGCCAAATCAACAAATTTAATATTAGAGTGGTTTACTATGAGATCCCTTCACATAGCTACCTCCTAAAAAATAATATTTTAGAAATGCCATAATTGCCCTTGTTTAGATTTTGGAACCCTTAACTTGGGGCATTTCAGTAATTTGGGTTTACTTAAGTGGCTAAAGTCAAATTTAAGGTTAAGAACCCAAAACAAGGATTTCTAATGAAAAAAATTACTTTAATGGCCCTACTTGTTTAATGTTAGGACCCAAATTAGGGGCACTTTTGGCCTTTTTTTTTTTTATAATGTTAACCTTTAATATATGTGAGAGAAAATTACAAGAATCCTTGGCAATCCACAAGTGAGGATACTCAAGGAGGCAAAAAGCAGAATCAAAATCCTCTTTTAAGAGGTTACAGTGTGGCACAACGACCTAGGAAAACAGGTTGATTCGCAAAATGCAATGAAAGGCCAAAAAGCCAAAACATAAGATCTAAACGTTAGCTATTGCCGCTGCTTCTTTAGCCAGGGTGTCAGCGTCCTGATTTCCTTCCCTCCAAGTATGCATCCATGCGACGGACATATTCTTGCAAAGATTGTCAACCTCGTCAAAGACGTGTGTCAGAAACCAAGGAGGGGGTGAGGAAGAAAGAGATTGTGCTCAGGTGATGGTGTTCTTGGAATCTCCCTCCATTGCAAGCAATTGCAGTTGTAAGGGTTGTGTGAGTTTGAGACCTTCCAGGAGAGCTAGTGCTTCAGCCTCCGTTGAGTCGTAGTGGCCAATGTGTTTAGAAGTTGTAGCCACAGTAGTACTGAGGTGGTCTCTAAGAATTGCTCCTATCCCTGACGGCCCGGGGTTACCAAGAGAGCACCCGTCAAAATTGAGTTTTAGGATGCCCGGAGGAGGGGGTTTCCATCAGGAAGCCCTTTGCAGGCACGATTGATGGAGTTGAAGGATATTTGTCCAATCTTCGCTGCAAGCCGAGGCAGCAACTCCTTTGAAACACTGATGATTGGTCACCCAAAAAATTGCCATAGACTTGAGCTTATTGAAAACTTTGTAGCAGGTTGAGAATTCCCCCCTGAAAATTCTGTTGTTGCGCTTGAGGATGGAAGTCACCTCTTCTGGTAGCACCCATTGCACCTTGAACAGATTGAGCATGGAGGTCCAAATGTTAAAGGCAAATGGACAGTGGAGCAGTAGATGGTCATTGGTCTTTACAGCTTCGAGGCACATGACACATCGATTAGGAATTCGGATCCCTCTTCTTTGCAACTGATCAACAGTGAGGACTCTTTGGGAGAAGGCCAACCACATGGAGATTTTGATTTTGGGTGGGGTGAAGGAAATCCATGCTTTGGCTGCAACAGCATTAGGAGCTAGAGGGAAAGTTGGTGGGGGAGAGACTGTGATAGAAAGAGGAGACGAAGCAGGTTCTCCTCGGGGACGGAGACCACATAATTCGATCTTGACCCGATGGGGAGAGGAAGCAAGATTGAAGTTCAGAACACAAGGTGGCAAAGTTTCCAATTTCTAGTTCCGTGAGAGGTCTTCTAAAAACAGGGTTCCAAGAGCGAGATGAACCTACTGGAAGCATTTCTTGGGCTACCGTAGCCTCTTGATTTCTGGCCAGAGAAAAAAGCTAAGGGAATCTATACCTAATAGGAGTATGACCCAGTCAAAGGTCATGCCAAAAAAGGATGTGATTGCCTTCTCTTGGGTGAAATCTTTTGCGAGATTTGAAGGCAAAGAAAGCTGAGCAAATAAACCTCCAAATACCAGATGACCTCTGGTTTGTTCTGAAGTGTGGCAGCCAAGGAGAATTCAGGAGATGGTATTTGTGTCTAAGGATCTCGATCCACAATTGATTGTTTAAAGTAGACAGTCTCCAGCACCATTTACCCAGCAATGCCGTATTTTGAGTTATGAGATTCTTGACTCCCAGGCCTCCTCTTTTCTTGGTCTGATGAAGTTTATCCTAGGCAATCAAATGGAGTTTATTACTTGAGTCATCGCTAGACCAGAAAAATCTCCGCATCAATTGTTCAATTCTGGAGCAAACAGCTACGGGCATGTGCAAGATAGACATTTGGTATACCGTAATGTTGGCAAGAGTGGCTTTGATTAAAGTTGATCTTCCTCCCGAAGAGAGTAATTGCCCTTTCCAACCGGCTAGTCTGCGATTCACCTTGTCTACTATATGGGACCAGAGGCTTTGTTTAGGTTTGCCTAAGCAAAGAGGTAGGCCTAGGTATTTAGATTGCGGAGTTTCTACCCCACAGCCCCAGCTGAAGGCGAAGTCCGAGAGGGTGTTATAATCAATATTGACCCCCATCGTCTTGGTTTTATCGAAATTGACTTGAAGCCAATTGCAAAGTCAACGCACCTGAGGAATAGGAAGAGGTTTCTGATTTCAGCATGGTCAGCATTGCAGAAGACCAAAGTGTTGTATGTGTATTGTAAGTGGGTTACCATGGGGGCCTGAGGACCAATTGAGAAGCCATGCAGGCGTCCTGCTGAGTACATTCTTGAAATTGATATGCTAAGCCTCTATAGCAAAGAGGAAGGGAGAGAGGGGATCTCCCTGTCTGAGCCCTCTAGTAGAAGGGAAATAACCTTTGGGGGTTCCATTAATGATTATAGAGAACTATGGATGGGAGTAGCAAGCTCTCATCCAGAGCCTCTAATACCAAAACCCATCCTAGATTGAGTTTCTTCTAGTAGATCCCAGTCTACATGGTTGTAAGCCTTTTCCCAATCAAGTTTGGCTACAATGTCAGGTGCCTTGACCAAATGTCTTGAGTGGATGCATTCATGGGCCACAAGGGCCCCATCCCGGATCTGACGATCTTTGATAAATGCACTTTGAGTGGGGGTTATAACAAGGTGCAGGACCTCTTTCAGCCGAGAGGCTAAAACTTTGGCTAGGATTTTATAGGTGGAGTTCAATATGCTGATTGGGCGAAAGTCTTTGAGTTGGGTAGCACCTTCCATTTTTGCAATAAGTGAGATGAAGGTTACGTTCATGGCCCTATGTATTACCCCCTTGGAATGGAATTCATTGAAGAAGTTTAGGAAGTCTTCTCTAAAAGAGGACCAAAACAATTTGAAGGGGGCGATGGGGAAGCCATCGGGTCCAGGGGCTCTATCTGAATCCAAATAAAAAATGATAGCTACTATTTCTGGTTTAGAGAACGGCCTTTCTAACCAAGAAGCTTTATTCGAAAGACCCCCATGGGAGGTCGAGGACTAGGGAGAGCAGAGAAAAGTTCGTTGAAGTAGCCAAGGATGGCTTGCTCGATGTCGGAGGATCGATCAAGTACGTTGTTCCCATCGGTGAGATGTGATATGTAGTTGTCTCTGCACCTGCAGTTTGTTGTTTTATGGAAGAAACCGATGTTGAGATCACCAGCCTTCAACCGCTTGATCCTTGACCTTTGGTACCAAAAAATCTCCTCTTTCTTTAGGAGGGATTGGTACTGAACCCTTAAGTTATCCCTTTGAAGGAGTTCAGGGTTCGAAAGAGATTTGGACTCTTCCAAAAGGTTAAGGGACTGGATAGCCTGAAGCGTGGAGGATTCTGTGACCCGAGGAAGCCAGGAAGATCCCTGCTCCAGTTTTTTAGGTTAGCCTTCAAAAGCTGTAGTTTGCGCTGAAGCTTGAAGCCAACCCAGCCTTCGACTAGGTCTGAAAGAGGCTGCCACCAACTCGGGAAAAGATTAAAGAAAGAAGGTTCTTCTATCCAAGTAAGTTCAAATCTAAAGGGTTTGGGGCCACTGTCAACAAGCTTTGTTTCTTGCAGAATAGGGCAACGGTCTGAAGTGGGTTTGGGGAGAGCGATAGAATGGGTTCCAGGGAGGTGGATTCCCAATCCAGAGAGATTAGGAATCTGTCCAATTAAGAGAGCGTGGGGTTAGTGGCATGGTTGGACCAAGTAAATTGAGGGGGTAAATCAACTAGGCTGTTGAGGGCTACAAAGTCTGAGAAAGCTAACATGGCAGGTGTGATTCTTGAAGAGGAATTACGCTCATGGGACCACCTAGTAATGTTGAAGTCCCCGTCGATGCACCACACTTGGTGAGGGAGCTGGGCTACTAGGTTCAACTCTTCCCACAAGGCGGGTCTATCTGCATCTGCATTAGGCCGGTAGACCGCGAAGAATTTCTAGTGAAGTCCATCCGGAATCCTAGTCGTGAGGATAGAGATAGAGAATCTGGCCAAATGGGTGGAATCTAGAGAATGGGTCGTGGGGTCCTAAATTACCCAAATTCCCCCCGAAGCTCCCGCCGCAGTTAGTGCTGCCAATTGACAGGGCCTGTGTCCCCAAACTTGACGTACTTGTGTAAGGGTAGGAATGGGTAATTTTGTTTTGGTGAGAGCCAAAATAGAGGTTAATGTCGAGAGTAGAGGTCTTTGACTGCCTGTTTCTTTTGGGCCTGACCTAGCCCCCTGAGGTTCCAAGAAAGGATTAACATTGGGGGGCACAAGAGAGAGGAGAGTTCCTGAGGGAACGTCTCACCAGAATCCCATTCGACGATTGGTGATGAAGAATGGGGGAGGAAGGGAGAAGAGAGGAGGAAGGTCCGTCGTAATTAGCCGAAGAAGCCAGATTGGCCAACTCATGAGATCCCTTCTTGCTTACCCCAACACGAGGCTGCAAATCTGCCTTAAAGAAATCCTAGAAAAGTCCGTCGAGTCCTGAGTGTGGGAACCCCATAACCTTCATGACGTCCTGAATTTGGCCTTGCCCCTGGTCAATGCCATTGACGTAATCCGAGTCCACTAAGGGGAGAAGGGGTCCCCCATTGTGTAGACCGAGAGCGAGGTGTCTGAGAGGTAAGAAGAAGAAGAGACTATTGGAGAGGGGAATGCCAGCAAGACCAGGAAAGGTAGCCCATATGCCGCAGTCGATCGAAAAATTCCCAAAGAGAAGCCACAAGGATCCCCGGCAAGCGGGGTGGACGGTGATGCCAGTGAAAACTTAGGGCCTTGCTCTGGAGTGGTTCCTTGAGATGTGGAAGACAGATTGGGTGAAAAAGGGGTTGGGTCAAGGACCAAAGATTCCTTAGTGCTATCTGGCGGTTGTGAAATAAGGCAAACAGGGGGAGCAGGAGATAGAGTGACCGGAGGGGAAGCGAGGGGTGACGGTGAAGAGGTGGAACCACGAACAGTCAAGAAAGCAGGTGGGGGTGGCAGAGAGGGGAAAACTATGGGCAAGGGTGTTTCGTTAGGGTAGGTTGGAAGGTATGAAATCGAAAAAGAAGGGAGAAGAAGAGTAGCAAAGGGGTATGGATGGGGTTGGGGTAGAGAGGGAAAAGTAAGGGGGAGTACACTGGGCGAGGTAGTTTGGAATGGGGGTAGAGAGAGGGCGCACCACTGAGGGGGTCAGTCGGGATGCCTATAAGCACAGGCGTAATAACCAAGTTGCTGTGGTCCATAATTTCCGAAGAGATTTCTGCTGCCGGAACTCTGGTTGTAATAGACTCCTGTCGGGATGTTTGAAGGGTCCCCTGGTATGCTTCCCAGTCAGAGTGAAGGTCAATGAGAGGAGGTAATATATCGGAGGCGGGAGTTGAGGCATCGCGTTGATCCAACGGTGATAAGAGGGAAACCAAAGGAAGAGGAGCGGACATGCACGACGAGGTTGCAGGGGGGAATGATGATGATGCAGAGCTGACGGGATGGTATGTGTTGATGGCGGTGGTGACGGTGGAGATGTAGGATGGGGATAGCCCCTCGGGGAGATGAAGATGAAGGGATTGCGGCAGGGAGCGAAATCGAATGAATGTAGGGTGATGGGAGGTAAGAGGCAAAACCTTCTCGGGATGGGAAGCAGGGGGTACATGTGTGGAGATCTTGGGTGGGTATGTTGTACAAATGGCCTGCATCGACGGTGAGGGTATGGGGGGCTATGAAGCACGTGAAGATGAGGACGCGTGGTCTCAAGGCAATATGGTGGACAATGTGGGCAGGGCAAAAGGCAGCGGCAATCGGGTCGTGTCAGTTCTAGAAAGCTGACATGGGGCAGTTTGGTGGGACGTACCCGACCCGCTTCCATCTGCATGAGGCACGTGGCAGTACAGTCAACGGTCACAGACGCCATTCCAAAGGCACCTGCGAGCAGGGCCTAGGGAGCCAGGGTCGGCAGAGGAGGAGACGAAGGCAGAGGTGGGGGTGGGTGTGGTGGTGGGGTAGGAAGTGGTGGAGGTGGTGGTAGCTGATGACGACGGTCAGAAAGCTGAGGGGGAGAAGGGTGAGACGGAGAGGCAATGGGTGGATGGAAGGGAGGTTCATGATTACGATGGTGGCCTCTATAGGGTGGTTGAAACTTATGGAATTTGCGGGGCTGTCTGTTCCGTGATACAAGGGTCCACTAGTTCTATTTCTCAGGGGAGAAGGAAGGAGAGCGGTTAAACGAGGATACTTCCGATCCATGAGCATGCTAGGAGACAAAGTGAGTCGATGGAGGAGAAGCCACTAACCAGGATAAGAAAATCCTATAAAAGTTTTCGACGATCCGACCACCTCAAGCCAGAGGATAGTAGAGATACTCTGAAGGTCTAGGGCGTCTACAATTAGACGTAGGGATCCCAGTGGTAAACTTTCCATGGATTTCTAGTGAACAACGACGAAGGAGCCGTAGGCATTGCTAATGGATTTGAAGGTGTTCAGACACCATGAGTGAAGAGGGATGTCTGAGGCTGTGACCCAAAATTTCTAAGAACAGAAAGCGCCGATGTCAACAGACCATTTGGAGAGAAGAAGAGAGGCACCCTTGAACGAAAACGCGGTAGAGCTATTCAGAGCAGAGTTTGCAGAGGTAGCTGAGGGGAAGGAAAACAGAAAAAACCTATTAGAGAGTGGTCGGCACTTGATACCTAGTACCTTATAGACTTCCTTCGCCCATCTCTCTATGTCATTACAATCGTTTCATTGAGGGTGGAAAACGCCAATGAGGGAGGTCTTGTACTATTCGGCGAGATTGGCAACAGATGGAGCAGGGATAGGGATGATGGACGTTGCAGAGGTCATTGCAAGGAATTTGACCTGATGAGAGACTAGAAAGCCTCAAAAATGGAATTTTAGAGAAGGGAGAGAAAACGTGAGAATCGATTTCTCGGACGGGAGAGAAAACGTGAGAATCGATTTCTCGGACGATTTGGGGTAGTTAACGCAGGGAGCTTCAAACTTCTGAGAGGAGATATTTTAATAAAATTGAGGAGATATTCTAATGAAGAGAACATTATAAAGTATCCAGTCTAATGCTGAATTGGTTGATTTGACCAACTTAATGATTTTTTCATGTGGTTTTCCATTTTAGTGGTACTTTCTCATAGTAATCCATATATTTCTTGTGGCTTCATATCCTCAATGGTCCTTGCAAAATTGAAGATGCATTTGAGCATAGATTATAGTTTCAACAATTTGCTGGAATAAAAAGTGGGAAAGAGAAAAAAATTTGGGAAAGAGAATCTCTTGATGTTGGAGATACTTTACATGTATCTTAAGATTTCCAAAAAAACTGAATTATTTGTTAGAACGTTTTGATATTGTCTTTTTTCATTACTTGCAAGTTGAGTTATAATTGAGGCAATTGCACATCCTTAGCAACAGATTCAGTTACAATTTTATTGAAAATTATGATTACAAAATCCAACCGAAAAATCCGATGGAGAACTCAATTGAAATTATGGATCTTTTTGCAGGCACCCGCGAGTCCGATCCCTATTCCTATGTGGTAACACACTCAGGCTGCAAAACTCTTTGTATAATGGGAGCTTTTAACTTATTATTTCTGGCAAAGAAGCCCTTGAAAGATAAGCATTCGAAGAGCACTGCAATTTGAAAAGCTAGGGTTTCAATGCAAGTATTCGGGCTAATTGTTGCCTTCAAAATCCTGTGTGATTTATGTGTTCTTTGTTTCGGTTTGTTTTTTATTCTTTAATTTAGATAGCCAAACATCAATTTTCCCCATGTTGGATTGCAGTCAGCAGTTCATGGAGCAGTTGAATTCGTTTTTCACCTTAGCATGGAAAAGCAGTGTATGAGAAAATTGTATAACAATTTTTGAGGCCTTGTATATGGATTTCTTGAGCAATTTTCATCCAGAGTTTAGAAAGTAGGTTTTGGACAGTCAATTTGATGATTTTACTTTTAGGGTTTTTTAGTAGCAGGCTTTCAACTCAGAACGGCGTTTGCATCCTCGACACCCTAGGCTCCACCCGAATTTGGGAAACTTGGGTGCAATGCATGAGAGGGTGTTTGTGATCAATGCTCTGTGGTTTGGGAGTTAGAGTCACATACCAGTTGTTCTCTCTACCGCAAGACACCACAAATAAGCAACATTTTGAATGAGTTCATATAAGGTGGCAACCTTATATTATAAAAAAAAAATGAACACCTAAAATATCGAGTAGAAAAGAGGGCTTCCGATATTGGAAAATCTACCAATTGATCATTTTGACCTCGAGATGTATGGATATAATGAAAAAAAAAGAATTTTAAATACTAAACATAATACATTTTGTAACAAGTTATCTTAAATGTCTATTTCAAGATTTTTAAGTGTATATAGATCTGTTTGATTTGCATTGTTTATAAAATTTCAATTTTATAATTAAGGTTGAATATAGATTTTTAAACCACTGCACCTTATTTGTAACCTTATTTGTATAATATAAAGTGGGTACCTCATACAAACTTCTCCCGCATTGCATTGTGTAAAAGGTCAACCCTTTTTCCTGTGAACTGTACTGCCGGCAAAGAATGCAATCAGATGTAATATAAACAAAATTCAAACAAGATGAAAAAGTGTACTGCTCTTTCCTTTTTCCCTCCTACCGACTCGATCCTCTGATACTATAGGTGTGAAAGTAATGCTACCAACAAGGAAAGAGTAATACACTTTACTATCTTGTTTGAAGTTTGTTTCTATTAAGATGCTGCCCATAATGCATTAAACTATCAGGCTGAAGCCCATAAAACTAAATTTGATGGTTTTCAATTGAAATGTCTAGTGTTTAAACCCCTGGAGTCAGATCGAAAAAAAAATCCTGAATATGTTATATAGTCCATTGGAAAGCAATGGCAACTTGTTCCAAGTTATTTGCCTGAATATAAGTTATGTTATGGTAGATAACAAAGTATTTGAACAAAATCAAATTGTAGCACCCCCATGTTCTCTTTCAAAATGAGAGCAAGCCAATTAACTGCACAAAATTTATGATTCATGAAGTACAGGTGCTGTTATAGAGGGTTCATTAGCCCATGTTTAATGGCTTCAATTTGTCCAGCAACTTCCTTGCTTCTATGAACCCCAGGGGTCCTAAGGACACATACTTAATTTTTCTCCACCTGCATAAATTTTCCAAAAGATGGGTGAGAATGTAATCCACATTTGCAATGTCCGGTTTCATTGGAAAAGAAACCTTTTGGTCTAAGATTAAAAGCTGAAGGCTGAGCTACCTTGGAATATATGGAAGTGCTAAGCAATGGAGATGGAGGTGATCAACACTGTTCATAGGAGGTTGATGGAAGCCAAACCTGCAAGCAGGCCAAAGATTTAAATGTTCTTGAAAGGACGCTCTCTCTCTCTCTCTCTCTCTCTCTCTCTCTCTCTCTCTCCAGCACAGTGTCTCATTGAAATTTTGGCATTTTTGAACCTAATCCTGAATCTCTAGCCCCAGTATCCAAAACGAACAATGGCTATTTTCTCATGAAGCTTTCAAATATTTATGTTGTTACTAACGTAAAAGCTTAAAAGGATCACCTCCCATAGATCACCCTATCTTACAATGCTGAGTGGAAGTTTCGGACTGAAATTTTCAAATTTAATATTTTAGACTAAAGCCAGATCCTCATATATGCTTGGCAAAAGCTATAATTATCAAAAAATAGAAATAGGCCATAATTATGGCTTTTATCTAGGTCTTACTCCCCATCTTTATGATCCAAGAGACTTGGACTGATCACCTAAAATATTCACCAAGCACATGATCCTGTTGAAGCAACAAATGAAATCTTAATCCTATTATAGGTATTCCCAAGGATGTGAAGGGCAAGGTCCAATTATCAATTACATGAAGATCAACTAGTTTTCTCAAAAAAATAAAAACTATTTGGGTATTGTTTTAAGATTAGAAATTATCACTGACCACTATATGGGTCAGTCCAATTTTGTTTTCCTTGGAAATTTATTACATATCAGAAGAAAAACAGTTCTCAGTATTGCATTAAAGCCTTCATTATTTTTCAATCGCTCTAGTTTACCTTCTTGAGGGAAGCATTGTTTTTGGAGAAGTTACTCTTAAGTCACTCATTTTCTGCCTTGAAATGAACAAACCAACAAATTCTATGGACATAACATTCAGACAAGGAGAACATGACATGCTGATGCATTGAAGTAAGCAATACCTATATTCTGGGGCCTCAGGTGCATCTTTTTGTAACAAGTTTTGGCCCACATTCAGCATGTGATTCACTGCCAGGAAATTATAGCAATGAGAAGTGTCAACAAACACCAAAAGCCTTGGAATTTGCCATAGAATCTTCTATATACAGTTGCTCAACTAACCCAAAGTATTTCTTATATTGTCATCATAAAAAAAATCAGCTCAAGTTGCATATCAAAACTAGTATATTTACTACCCAGAAAGTCCAGCATACCTAAGAGAGAATGTTCATTGCTCCTCCGAAGATCTTTGACAGTTGCAATGTGCTCAACAGGAATAACAAGGAAGTGGCTGCCAAATTGTCAAACTAGATAATAATATGTTTTACATCAAAAGAGGTAGTACAAAGGGGTATAAAAATTCAGAAAGAAGTGAAAAGAAGCCATCCAACATAAGTTGTTGACTTATGGCTAAAACCATATCTATAAAGAAAAACCTCTCTCTCCCAAAAGCAATTATACATTCCTATCATTCTACTTTTCTAAACAAAGCAATCCCTAGTCAATTAGGAATGGGTTGAAGGCTAGGTGGTTAGGGAGGCAGGTTTCTACAACATGAGGTCTTGAGTTTTATTCCTACCATGGGTAGGGACCCCATCCCCACTGAATTAACCCAAAAAAAAAAAAAAATCCCTAGTCAATTCAAAGCAGCTCACTTAATCAGGGCATAAACCGATATGCAAGTGACCTAAAGCTTTGCTGCAGTCCTAGCTGTTTATGATCTCCCCCCTTAACTCACAATGATATCACTGGCTTGGTTGGAATCCCATTAAAGGTAATTATGTGGTGGTCCTATTGTTAAGACTTTTAGCAAGAAAACTCATCTAGAATAAATCATATTCTTCAGGGGATATAACCATATTCCTCCAAGACTCAGTAAAGTTCCATATGTGATGAGATTCTTCGATCATGAGGAAAGAATTCAATAAACAGATATAAGGCCTTTAATCCATATCCTAGAGGGGAATGATCAGTTGCACTGGCTCACTTGGGTTGGTCAGGTCACCTTTTAATTTCTAATTTTCCACTTTCCACTTTAATAAAGATCCAATGGACGGAAAGCCCAAACCCTTGAATTAATCTAATAGGTATGTTCTCTAATAAATATCATTTTATAACTATGTATACTTCAGACTTTAAATACATCATCGTCATTTGAGCCTTATCCCAACTATTTGGCGTCCGCTAGCAATTAATAACATGGCAAGCGATTAATAACATTACACAGCTAGGTATCTAAGTAGTGGAGAGTACAAATAGGCCACTTTCAAATTGACGAGCTGTAACTCTTGAGAAAGAAGTAGTGGAGAGTACAAATAGGCCAATTTCAAATTGACTAGCTGTAACTCTTGAGAAAGATCAGTTTCATGCCATTTAAGAACAATTAAATTATTATTTCCAAGCATCAAGGTAATACATTTCCCCCAATCCTGATCATTAAAAGACAGATGAACTCAATTAACGGACTATACTAAGAACAAAGTCGAAAAGGGAAGAGAAAATCAAAACAAAGCAATTTAATAAGAAAAAACAATAGATTGCTCATGGAAAATGAGCTTTCAAACAACGAAATATGAAACCAAAATTTGATAATGTAAAAGGAGAGGATCATAGCCACAATAACACTTCTGTGATTGTCATTTACAAGTTAACCCAACATCTGCAATTTCCTAACATGAAGCAATTTGTATACTTATCAAAGAAATCTAGCTAAATCCTCAATATGTATCGAAAAACCCATTTAAATCAAGTGAAAAAAACTCAAATTCAATAAGAAAAACTACTAGCTATACGAAATTAGATACTGACTATATTCAACAAAGGAAAGATTTGGATCAAATTCAATGCATCTGTTGAATAAATCCGCAGTTTTCAGAGCTAGAATAGTAACGCAACGGAAGTATTAGGTTATTCCCTAATGTCAAGCGAAACGTTTCTTCTGACTAAAAACAAGATTTCAAAACCAAAAATATATGATTTACCAAAATGCCGAGGGGTTGTTATCATGAAAAGCAACGACCCTATCATCCTGTAAAATGAGAATTCCATATATTAGAACTCCAGAGAGAGAGGGGGATGAGGGGGGCGGTTTTCAAATTTAAAGAGAGAGTGACAGGGTTTTCAAAATTTAGAGAGAGAGTGACAGGGTTTTGAAAATTTAGAGAGAGAGTGACAGGGTTTTCAAAATTTAGAGATTGAGAGAGGGTTTATATATTTATATATATATATATGTGGTTTTCAAATTTTAGAGAGAGAAGGGGGTTCCCAAAATTTAGAGAGAGAAAGAGAGGCGTATGACCGACAGAGTAGAGGAGAGGGGTAGAAGTGGAAGATCGGGCAATTTTACAGAACAAACACCCTTCCATCGCTCTCCTTTCACCAAAAACGCTTCGTCCGGAAATTTATATGGAGATATGACCTAAGTGCTCCTAACTCTGATTCTAAATAACGAAAATATCCTACCTCCTTTTTATGTTCGCGGGAGATAAATTACGGAAACCCCCTAATTTGTGTTGTGAAATAGGCCGAAATTGCCCCTGATCATTTAAATTATTTACGTGTTTATCCTTATTAAGATGCTATAATCTACACCGTCCAATTATTTCTAATCAATCATGCCAATCCTCCGCTTTCGAGAATTATATAAAATCTACACTGTCCAATTAATTTGCATGATATTGATGTTAAAGGAATTAGTGTAGTATTTTTGAAAAAATGACATCTCACAAGTTTGAGGTAGAAAAATTTAATGGGAAAGATAATTTTGAAATTAAAAATGCAAGATTTATTGGTACGTCAATGCCAACACAAAGCATTACTTGTAAAAGATAAGAAACCGGTAAATATGATCGATGATGATTAGGATGAACCCGATATGAAGGAACAAGTCACTATTCGATTGTGTTTAGCGAATGAAGTTTTGTTTAATATTGTTGGCGAAAAAACAGCAAAAGATTTGTGGGAAAAATTGAAAAGTTTGTATCAAACAAAATCTCTCACAAACCGAATTTTCTTAAAAAAATATTGTATTCCTTGAGAATGAAAGAACGTACAAATATATCAGAACACTTGAATGAGTTTAATAACATCATTTGTCAACTTGAAAGTATTGGTACGAAAATGGACGATGAAGATAAGGCAGTCACCTTATTTTGTTTAATGTCAGAATCCTATAATAACCTTATTACTACATTGAGTTGTAGTAAAGAGGACTCTCTCGATTTGAGCTCGGTGTGTGGTGCCCTACTTGCCGATGAACTTCAAAAGAAGGTATATTTGGGAAGTTCGGTTGAATCGAAGACGGAAGCTCTTGTGGTAAGAGGTTGATCGAATGAACGGGGTGATTCATCGAGTAATCATTCAAGAGGTCATTCAAGATTTCGATCAAAATCTAGAGGGCCCAATAACAAGAATGTGTATTCGCATTGTGGGAAGCCCGATCATATAAGGAAGAATTGTTTTAAAAAAATGAGATGAATTTTTCCAAAGTTTCTAATGCGGGAGGTGAAAAGCCAAGTGAATCTAAAAATGAAGCAAATTAAGTTGAAGAGTCTACATCCGGGTTCATTAAAGATAAAGTATTGATGGTGGCATATAATTCAATATTCTATCAAAATTGGATCATTGATAGTGGAGACACCCATCATATGTTCCGACATACATCATAATTTGACTCATATGAGTCATGTGAAAGAGGATCGGTATCCATGGGTAATAATTCCACTAGCACGGTGGTTGGAATGGGTTCGATTCGCTTAAAGATATTTGATGAGACTGTTCGGGCAATTAATGATGTTAGGCATGTGCCAGAACTAACAAATAACTTAATTTCCCTCTCTTATCTAGATTCAAAAGGTTATAAGTTCATTGGTCAAGGTGGAGTTATCAAAGTATCAAAATGTGCTCTAATTGTGACGAAAGGAATCCTAGTTAAGAGCTTGTACAAGTTATTCGAAAGCACACTAATAGATGATGAAGTGAATTTCGTGGTCGAAGGTGAGGAAGTTTCATTTCACTTATGGGATAGAAGATTGGGGTATATGAGTGATAAAGGTATGGAGGTCTTGATGAAGAGGAATTTTATTCCCACACTTAAAAATTGATGGATCCGAATTTTGTGAACATTGTGTCTATGGGAAACAACATAGATAACCTTTCAAGATCGAGAAGCATAGAAGCAAGTGCAAACTTGATTACATTCACTCGGATGTATAGGGCCCTTCACCAACTACATCTTATGGCGGTGCATTATATTTTGTTTCATTTGTTGATGAATTCTCAAGAAAAGTATGGGTCAAAACTCTCAAGTCCAAAAGTAATGTGTTTCGTGCATTCAAGAATTTTAAAACAGAAGTTGAAAAATCTACGGGGCATCACATCAAAGTTCTTCGAACCAATAACGGTGGAGAGCTTGTATCAAATGAATTCGAAAATTTTTGCAACATCGAGGGAATTACTAAGCATTACACAAATGCCTACAATCCTCAACAAAATGGTGTGGCCGAGATGATGAATCGCACTTTGATGGAGCATGCGAGGTGCATGTTAAGCAATGCTGGCCTAGAACAAGAATTATGGATGGAAGTCGTATCAATAACTTGTTATTTTATCAACCGATCACCTTCGATAGCATTGGGAAGCAAAACTCCTAATGAGATATGGTATGAAAATCCCAGTGACTACTCCGATTTAAAATTTTTTGGTTCTAATGCATATGCACTTATTCCAAGTTGCCAAATGAACAAATTGGATCCAAGATAAAAGAAGTACATCTTTGTGGGTTATAGCAAGGGTGTGAAGGGGTACCAGTTATGGGATCCAATTACCTAAAAAAAAATCACCAGTCGTGAAGTGCAACAAGAGAACCAAGAATTTGAAAGCAACCCTGAAATACTTCCATTAAGTACAACTATGCCTCATGAAAATATACCTATTGATCATAGCGAAGAGCATGAAGAACTAAGAAGTCAAGATAAAGAACTACATGGCCATCATGATGAAGTTGTACCTTTGGCAAATAGGCCCTCTACTAAAGAAACTCGTGCATTCGGCTGGCACAGAGATTATGTAGATCCAAATATTTTACATGCTTTGATAGCCGAAAATGAAGAGCCAACATCATTTCGTGAAGTCATGGATAACAATGGTACTGAGCATTGGAAAAGAGCTATAAAAAAATAGATATTGGCCCTTCAAAGAATCAAGATTTGGTAGAGCTACCAAAAGGTAGAAAGGTCATTGGTTGTAAATGGGTGCTCAATATAAAGAAGGGACTCGATAGCACGCTTGAAAGATATAGGACAACATTGATGGCAAAAGATTTTTCGCAAAAACAAGGCATTGATTTTGATGAAATTTTTACACCGGTAGTCAAGTTGGTCTCAATTCGCTTGATGCATGGGTTAATTGCTATGCATGATTTAGAGCTTGAGCAAATGGATGTGAAGACACCTTTTTTGCATGGAGAACTTGAAGATGAGGTGTACTTGCAACAACCAGAAAGCTTCATAGAGAAGGGCAAAGAATGACTTGTATGCAAATTGAAGAAGTCCTTATATGGGCTCAAGCAAGCATTAAGACAATGATATAGAACATTTGATATGTTCATAATGAGCCTTGGGTACACAAGAAGTAAGTATGACCATTGTATCTATTTACAATTCTTTGATAATAGTACATGCTTGATTTTAGTCTTATATATGGATGACATGCTTTTGGTGTGCGAAGATAAGGCAAAATTGATGAGCTCAATACTTCTTTGAGCAAAAGATTTGAGATGAAGGATCTTCGGCCCGCAAGGTAAATCCTTGGGATTGAAATTGAAAGAGATAGACAAAATAGAATTTTGTCATTATCTCCAAAGGGTAACATAAAAAAGGTACTTGAAAATTTTGGCATGAAAGATGCAAAGTTGGTAAAGACACCCCTAGCACCTCACTTTAAATTGTCTTCAATGCAAAGTCCAAAGACGGAAGAAGAAAGAAGAAGTATGGCTAAGGTTCCTTATACAAATGCAATTGGAAGTTTAATGTTTGTCATGGTATGTACAAGATCGAAAAGGGTTATGGCAAACCCCGGAAAGGTTCATTGGGAAACACCAAAATGGGTGCTTCGGTACTTAAGAGGTACAACTAGTTATGCAATCACATTTGGCCAGGACTTAACGTAAATGCAAGGTTTTGTGGATGCAAATTTTGCTGGTGGTCTTAATAGAGGTAGGTCGACTACCGCATTTGTTTTTCGATTTGCAAATGGACTGGTTAGTTGAATGTCAAGGCTCCAAGACACGGTAGCATTGTCAACTACCGAAGCCAGATACAAGGCGGCAACGGAGGCATCGAAAGAAGTCGTGTGGCTTCAAGGATTGATAGGTGAGATTGGAATTGTGTGCAAGCTAATGAAACTATTTTGTGACAATATGAGTGTTATCCATTGGGCCAAGAATCTGGTTCACCATAAGAGGTCAAGGCACATATTAGTTTAATATCACTATATCCGGCAAGTATAGAAGAGTTTGTTTGGTCAAGATTAAGATCGAAGACAACTTTGCGGATATGCTTACAAAGACCATCCAAGTAGAGAAATTAGAATGGAGTCTAACTTTTCTAGGTCCCAAGAACGGAAATAAGTGATGGTTTGGAAAAAGGCAAAGGTGTGATTTTGCATCAAGGTGCAGATTGTTGGGATGTGATGCCAAATCATAACCCCATGGTATTTTCATTATGATGAGGGTTATTTTAGTTATAATGAAAATAGTTTTTCTCATAAGGCTTTATAACTCATTTGAGTTGAGTGAAAAAAGGTGTGAGAAGAAAACAAAAGGGGAAAACGTAGAGAGAGAGAGAATTTGGAGTTTTTTTTGCTACAAAACCCTAGTGCCACCATTTGGGTTCAAGTTGAGCCATTTTATTGGTATTTCTTTGCGGCATCAGTGAATCGAAGGAAGGAGTCGATTGTATATGGTTTTGTGGTAAGAAGTTCTTTTGTTTGAGCTTTCTTTGATATTGTATGAGGTAACTCTACATAGCCCCAATCTTGTAAGTTTTCCTCTTGGTAGTGAATACACATTTGTCATCTTGCCCATAGATATAATCGATCTTGGATGAACCACGTATATGTGTGTGTCCCTCTTTACTTTATTTTGTATTGTGCTTTGATGATTTTTTATATTGCTTGTTTTATTGTTTTTTTTTATTTTTTCCAATTATATTGCACTTGTTATTACATCTTGAGCATATTATTTGAGTATTCAAATCATTGTGGTATAGTGCTCACCACATCTGGTGGGATTTGAGATATCCCGATTTGTTCAAAACGGGTGATTGAATTATCCCAATTCTACAACAGCATGCACCAATCTTTGAGTTGAAAGATATATCCACTTTTCCATATTCCTGGTCAAGCCCAATGAAAATTACCTAAGTGGTTTGAGTAAAATTGTATAAATACCCCCAATGAGTTCAAGGTTAAGAACTTGCAATTAGGATTTCCAATTAAAAAAAAGTGAGTTCCCGGATCCTATCCTCAACATGAAGGGCTAATATTGTCAGATTAGTATAGTGAAAAAACATACAGTGGCTTTTGATCTAATTGATGGTACAACATTTGATAGAGAAAAATGGCAAAACAACATTACGTAACCGACCCCAAATAATTAGGATGAAGTTTAGATGATGATGATAGGGTTGTTGATGATCAGATTAAATAGCTCGGAGCAAATGATAGTTCTAGCCCCGCTTGTTATGTGTTAGGAATCCAAAATAAATATTTGTTCCAAATTCATTAAGGGATATTTAGAATATTTGATAGGCCATTCAAAAGAGTCAAATTACTTAAATGCCCCTATTTGTTGAAAGTTAAGGACCCGATCAATCTATGCAAAACAAGTTTTTGAGGTACTCGAGTGAAAAAAAAAAAAAAAGTACATGCTGAACATTCTAATGCTAAATCGGTTAATTTGACCACCTCAATCATTTTCTTAGTAATTTTATCAAGTGGTCTAGCATTTTAGTGATATTTTACCATAGTAATCTATATTTTTTAGTATAACTTCGTAACTTCTAGGTTTCTTGCAAAACTGACGACGCATTTGAGCACAAACTACAGTATTAAAAATATCTTGCAAAGAAAGGTAAAGAGAAGATCTCCTCATGTTGGAGATATTTTGTATGTATCTTAAAATTTCCCAAAAATCGATTTCTTTGTTAAAAAGTTGTGTTAATGTCTTATTCCACCACTTATGACTTTGTAATTTAAGGCAATTGCAAATTCTTAGTTACATGTTCAGTTACAATTCAATTGAAAAATTATTAATAAAAGTTCGATTAAAAGTTCCAAAAGGAGAAAAGTGAAAATTATGGACCATTTTGCAGGCACCCTTAAGCTTGATCCCTATTATATATGTCCTTTCGTGGCAATATGATAAGGAGTTTTCGAACTAAAAGTAAACGATAATAGTAGAAGAAATGAGAGACGAGCCCACTTCAAGGGGGACAGAAGACCTCCAATGGGTTAAACCCTAAAGCCTAGAAAATAAGATCTTCATTGTCCTCTCAAATGAGTTCATAAGGTATCTTTTATGATCCAATTTCTGCCAAAGAAATAGAAAGCAAACTAATCGAATGACAACCCAAAGGAAATCTTTGTTTAGTTCCTTCTAAACTACCAAACCTTATCTTTCCTATCTCCCGAAGTAATCGGTCATAACTTTATATCCTCTTAATCTCCTAAATTGAAATACCAGTAGAAAATGAAAGAAATAAGGTGACATCACAACATTCCCTCCCCCTTCAAATTGACCTTGTCCTCAGTCATATAGAAATATTGTAGAATCGACCTTGTTGTCCAGGTCATAATTATCATAGTTAATAGATAACACTGTCAAGCTGCACCCTAGATGCCATATCAGACACCTGCCTCAACTATCTCCCCTGAATTTTCTCCTTCATCTGGCCATTTGCGCTTCATCAAGAATAACAGTTTGGTTTGCAGCAATGCCTTGCATTATTGTAATAATCCCCTTTCGCATCGTTATTTCATCTCCACTGAAGTAAGATGCCTAATGGTTGAGACTGTGGACTTGGGCATTGTGGCCAAACTAGAACTTGTAAGTATGCTGAGATGGAGAGCCTGTCTAGGAGTCAAGAGATTTAACTAATTATTTCCTGCAAAAGGTATTCAACAACATGACAATTTGAAACCCCAAGGTTCAATACAGGTGTTCGGACTAAATTATAGCTTCAAAACCCTGTATGATTTCATTTTCTTTGTATCTTTTATTTAGATAATCCAAACATCAATCTTTCCAAGTTTGGTTCGTATCAGCAATTCATGGGGTAGTTGAACCATTTATTTAAACTTAGCATGAAAGAGCAGTGTATGAGAATGCGTATAACAAATTTTCAGACTTTGAATATGGATTTCTTGAGCAATATTTTTGTCCAGAGTTTTGAAAGTAGATTTTGGACAGTCAAATTGAAACCTTTTCTCCTGGGGTAGTTCTGCGATAGGCTTTGAACTTGGAACAGTTTTTGCATTCAGGAGCATTTCTAGAACGAACTCTGGGGTGAAATGTCTGTGATAGTGGTCTTGGTCAATAGTCAGTGGTTTGAGAGGCGGAGTCACACACTTTCCACCCTTAGTAATGCAAAATACCAAAATAAGCAGCATTTTGCATTTATCTAAAGCGGCTGAGCCCTTTTCTCGTCAACTGTATGGCTGGCAAAGAAGACAATCAGTTGCTGTGTGATGATAGATACCAAAGTTTTTGGACAAAACCAAATGGTAGCACCCCCATGTTCTCTTCCACCATCAGAGCAAATCATTTACTTGCAAGAAATTCATGGTTCATCGAGTACAGGTCTTGTTGAGTTCATTGGCCCATGCTTAATGGCTTCAATTTGTCCAGTAACTTTCTTCTATGAACCCCAGTGGTCCTAAAGACATACTTCATTTTTCTCCACCTGCACAAATTTTCCAAGAGACGGATGAGAATGTCATCCACATTTGCAATGTCCTGTTCCATTGGGGTCGGGGGTGCAAAAAAAGCAAACCTTTTGGTCCAAGTCCTGTCTTTGGTATTCACAAATTGGAGGCTGAGCTAACTTGTAATATAGGGAAGAGATAGGTGATGGAGATGGAGGGGATCAACACTGTTCATAGGAGGTTGATGGGAGCCCAACCTGGAAGATGACCGAACGTGTAAATATACTTGAAAAGACTCTCTCTCTCTCTCCAGCAGAAGGTGTGTCATTGAGATTTTAGCATTTTTGAACCTAATCCCTAATCTCTAGTCCAAGTATCCAAAAAGAACAATGACTATTTTCTCCTGAAGTTTTCAAATATTTAAGTTGTAGTCTAACAGGAAAGCTTAAAAGGATCGAGCCCCTTTTTTACTTGCCAAGTACATAGATGAACCCTATCTAATGATGCTTAGTGGAAGTTTTGGACTGAAATTTAGTGGAAGCAAGAATAGATCTTTTAATTCTATTTGGGGGAATTACGCTTCAATCCAGGACAATGGAAACCATACTTCCTTCTCGTTATTAATAGATCTTTATGGAATCCTTTCTTGAATATGAAATTTTAAAATTACTAATTTATGCATGAAGAATATATTAACAATGAAAGTCCAAATTAATATTATGTCTAGACTAAATAAGTGTGAAAAGGATAAACCTTCTGTTCCTTATTCAAAAAAAAAAAAAAAACTTTTGTTCCATCAGTAGTCCACTATTATAATTATCAAAAAATAAAAGTAGGAAATAATTTTGGCTTTCAACATAATTATGGCTTTCAACTAGCTCTTAACTCCTGATCTTAGGATCCGAGAGACTTGGACTCATCACCTAAAGGACTCACCAAGAACATCATTTTGTGGAAGCAACAAATGAAATGTTGAACCGATTAGAGGTGTTCCAGGGATGAGAAGAACAAGGCCCAATTATAAACCACATGGGTCATCCAGGTTTTCTAAATACAAACTTTATTGGAAGATGTTTGTTTTAGATTAAAAATTACCACTAACCACCACAAGGGTCATTTTGGAAATTTATTATCCATGAAAAGAAAAACAGTTTTAAATATTGCATCAAAGCCTTCACTATTCTTCAATCACCCTAATTTACCTGCTTGAGGAAGCAAGGTTCTCAGACAAGTTACTATCGGTCAATTATTGTCTGGCTTGAAAATGAACTAACCAACAAAAATCCATGGACATAAATTTCAGAGAAGGAAGAACGAAGAATATGAACATGCTGATGCATAATCAACACGTATATTCTGGGGCTCCAGGTGCATCTTTTTTCAACAAATTTTGCCCCACATTCAGCATGTGATTCACAGCAAGGAAACAACAGCAATGAAAACTCTCAAAAACACCAAAAACCTTGGAATTTGTCATAGTGCCCTCTATATACAGTTGCCCAACTAACCTGAAGTATTTTCTCATAATCATTTTAAAAAAATGACTTCCTAAAAAAATAGTATACTAACTGTCCAAAAGGTTTCATCATACCTATAATATAATGTCCATTAGGTCCAAAGATCAGTCGCAATGTGCTCAGTAGGAATAACAAGGAACTGCTTGTGGAATGTCGAATTAGATAACAATATGGTGTACATCAAAAGAGAGAGCACAAAGAGGAATAAAAACAGAGAAGGCAATGTGAAAAAGATGGCAACAAGGGGTAATTTAAGAAACTATTGACCTATGACTACAACCATATTTATAAACAAAAACCTGTTTCTCCCAAAAACAATTAAACATTCCCATGATTCTAGTTTTGACCATATGCATAAAATAAGATAACATGCATTATATGTTTCTCAACAAAGCAATCCCTAGTTCCAATTATAGCAGCTCAACCAATCAGGACACGAACCAATATGGAAGTGACCTAAAGCTTGGCAGCACTCTTAGCTGTTTATGTTTTTTCCCCCTACTCTCCTTAATGATATCCCTAGCTTGGTTGGAATCTCCATACATATCAATATGTTGTGGTCCTCTAGTTGGACCATTAGTAAGAAACTCATTTACAATAAATGATATTCTTCAGGGGATAAAGTTCCATACATGATAATATTTCTTTGACCATGAGAAGAAGTTCATTAAACAGAGACAAGGCTATCATTCCATATTCCCAGAGGGGAATGATCAGTTGAGCTGGTTCACTTGGAGAAAAGGGAACCACTCTACTTTACCTGCTTGAGGAAAGCAAAGTTTTTGGAGAAATTACTGCAAGTCACTTATTTTCTGCTTTGAAATGAAGTAACCAACAAAGTCTATGGACATAACATTCAGACAAGGGAGAAAATGACATGCCGATGCACTCAAGAAGCAATACCTATTCTGGGACTCCTGGAGCACCTTTTTGCAACAAGTTTTGCCCCACATTCAGCATGTGATTCACTGTAAGGAAATAATAGCAACGAGAAGTATCAATAAGCACTGAAAACCTTGGAATTTACCATACCATCGTTTATATACAGTTGCTCAACTAACCCAAAGTACTTTTTTTATTGTCATCATAAAAAAATCAGTTTCAGTTTCTAATCAAAATTAGTATATTAGCTACCTGAAAAGTCCAGCATACCTACGGATAATGTTCATTACTCCTACAAAGATCTTGACAGTTGCAATTTGTTCAACAGGAATAACAAGGAAGCGCCAGCAAAATTGTCAATATGGATAACAATATGTTGTATGTCAAAAGAGGAAGCACGAAGAGGAATAAAAATATAATCCTAAGTGAAAAGAAGCCATCCAACAATAAGGGGCAATTTAAAAAACTGTAAACATATGGCCAATTACAATACTTGTAGATAAAAATCTGTCTCGCCCAAAAGCAATTAAACATTCCAATCATTCTAGCTTCTAACATCTGAATAAATAAGAGGACAAATACTCTATTGTTATAAGCAAAGCGATCCTAAGTCTCAATAAAGTAGCTCAATTAACCAGGACAGAAAATATGGAAGTGACCTAAAACTTGGCTGCACTTTTAGCTTCCTAGAAGTCCCCTTAATGATATCCTTAGCTTGGTTGCTCAATAAATGTCAATAAGTGGTCCCATTGCTGACTATCAGTAAGAAACTCATTTAACACAAGCCATATTCTTCAGGGGATATACCCAAATTCCTCCAAGTTAAAGTTTCATATATGATAAATTGATAATACTCTTTGACAATGAGAAGAAATACATTCAACAGACTAAAGACCATTATTCCATATTCCAGAGAGGAATGATCAGTTGAGATGGTTCACTTGGGCTGAAGTTAGTCAGGCTCAAATTGAAAATTTTCCAATTTCCGTCCAAATAAGATCAACTGGATGGGAAAACCCAAAGCCTTGAACGACTCATTCACAAAGTATGTTCTCAAATAAATATCTATTTTGTAATTCTATGTAATTTGGACTTAATAACATGGCGAGCAATTAATAACATTACAGTGCCGTCACTTGATGTGATGGTAAAAGGCTCGGGTAGCCAGCGCAAGAGTGTGGGTTTTGAGTCCTGAGAGCAGCCACTTTGTGCATTAGCCAAAGGTTAGGACCATTTCCAGGCCACCCCTTCCGGGGCCCTGCTTAGGCAGGACCAGCACCGGGCTACGGTCCGTTACAGTGATTAAACAGCTAAGGAATAGTATCCTAAATAGTAAAGAGCAGACATAGGGCATATTTCAAATTGACTAGCTATGACTCTTGTGAGAACTCAGCCACTAGACCCATTCATCAGTTTCATGCCATCCAGGAACAATTAATTTGTTATTTCCAAGCCTCAAGATGGACAATAATCATTCATGAAATGATCAGTCTGTGTTCAGTGGTGAGGGAAGAATTAGACCAGTCTTAGAATGCAGATATATGTTTTTTTTTCTTTAATTAAATTACCTGGGCCAGATGAGGAGCGATTTTGGGGTCAGAGTCAACCAAACCACACTAACTTCATTAGCCCATTAGCTTTAGATTTTTCATCTCTCTCCATTTCATAGAATTTACTTTTTAGGCCTAAAAAAGCAGGCAACAGTCCTCAAGATGGAAGACATATTAACCTGCCTCCCTCATTTTTCTCTTTTCATTTTTCACTATTAACTTGGTTGTTTTAGTATTCATCGTTCCGCTATAAACTAAATCTTCCGTGGACTGCCATTTCAATTTTTCCTCACTGCAACCAAAGAATAATGAGAATGAAACAGAAGAGGAGGGGAGGGGGTAGTAACATTGTCTTCATATTCAATGCTTTGGATGGCTCTTCGCTATGGCTGGAAAAGAGAAGTGCTTCGGCTCTTCAGAATAATTCTTTGAGAGAATTTTTTTTAAAAATAAAAATTTAAAATTTAAAACATAAGTCTTTAAAATA